>NW_027249387.1:0-217419 GCF_030848795.1 Temnothorax nylanderi | reverse complement strand
TTCTGTAACATATAAATATAAAATTATATTAAAATGGTGTTTAAAAAAACTCAATGTTTTAAAACATAATTCCTATGGTATCAAACGTTTTATTTATCATTCAATTAGATATTTATTTAAATAATTATTTTCCTAAAATGATCTTTACAATAATAAGCTTTTATAAAACTTCAAATTACCACTTTCTTTCTAATTATTATTTCTAAATTATTGTGAAATAAAGCGATTCAAGAATAAACAGGAAAAAGTTGCTTTTACACAAATAAATAATATTTACCGCCAAAGTTGTTCCGCTGGCGCCCCGATGCCTCTCTCAGGCCTCCTCCTCCTCTCAGGCTGTCCTCTCGGGTTGTCAGCTCCCTCGATGCGACACTTTCCGCGTCGTTATCTTCTGTAACATATAAGTAAGTGATTTGATATTAAATAATTCTTACGCATCAAACTTCTTATTCATCATTTAATTACACTTTTATTTAAATAATTATACATTTTCAGAAAAATATCTTTACAAAAATAAATTCTTATAAAATTTCAAATTACTTATTTTTTTCTAATTATTATTTCAAAATCATGATGAAATAAAACGACTCAAGTATAAGCAAAAATTAAAATTACTTTTACACAAAATAAAAAGTAATATTTACCACAATGTTGTTTCGCTGGCACTCCGAAAATGCGACGCAACGAACCGTTTATACAATCGGCGGCGATTGTGTTTAGTTGCCCTGTTGTTCGGTAAAAAGCGGAATTGCCTGTAAAAGATAAGATTACGCGTACGTTTATGTCGGTACTCTACTTTGAGATAAATAGAGATACGCGTAGTAAGTATACGCGAGAATAAAAATATGCGAGAATAATGCTACAGTTGAAAGCGGATGAAGTACGCGTCGCGTGTGATTAATTTCGAGAGTATAATATCGTGCAAGGTATGGCAAAGCCGCACGATTATTATATTCTTGTGATTACTTGTAATCACGTTTAATTGTAATCAAAGTTTCTTTTTTTTTTAAGAAACAGATGTGAGTGCCATAAAGAAATAGCAATGCGGAAAGAAGAGAAGAGTCGAAGCCGAAGAAGCGGCCAGATGTAACAGATCGCGAGGTGAGTATTTCATAATCTATTTTATTAATTGTTATCTGATGAAAATAATTATTTATTTGCGTAGTATATCGTTTTCAGATCACTGTATAGTGTATAATATAATAGTGTATTGAATGTTTAATACGTTGTCTAATGAATAAAATATTTGTTAGATTATATATATTTTGAGATTTTTTTAATATTTAATAAATTATTTATGACATGATTAATATTAACAAATATACAGGGTGTCCTATTTTAATCGATTGCTCCCAAAAACTTTTTTATTTGTGATTCTAGAAAGAAATGCTTTAGACGAAAGTTGTTTGAAGGGGGTCATATGATTCCAATGTCGTGCCATACATGTTATCTTCAAGAAATTTTAAAGGAGATTAATTTTTTAAATGGAACTTAATTTTTTCCTTAAAATAATAGTTATAGATCTCGTCGAGACGTTTTTAAAACACTATAATAAAGTTCTTCTTCGTTAAGGATTTCCTGAGATATTTTTAATTTTGTCATATTTTTAATATATATATGAAATATCTCGTAAAGTAATAATTCACTTTTCGATGACTTTACCTTGATACTTTTATACGTAGAATAATAAAAAAAACCAATTGTTGTAAAAAAAAACAGAAAAAATAATTTTAAAAAATTTGTTTCGTTGTGTAAAAGCATTCAATTGTGTAAATTGCAAATGTAAAAATTAATTTATTGCTTGCTTTCATTATTTTATGTACAAAAGTATCCAGGTAAAGTAATCAAAAAGTGAATACTTTAAGAGATATTTCATATTTTATATTAAAAAACATTATGACAAAATTTAAAATATCTCAGAAAATCTTTAACGAAAGACAGCTTTATTATAGTGTTTTGAAAACGTCTCGACGAGATCTATAACTTTTATCTAAAGGAAAAAATCAAGTTTTATTTAAGAAATTAGTCGCCTCTAAAATTTCTTGAAAACAATGACATCTACAACATAACTTACGTAAGAATCATGTTCCCTTCAAACCAAACAACTTTCGTCCGAAGCATTTCTTTCTTAAATTACAAATAAAAAAGTTTTTGAGGGTGATCGATTAAAATGGACACCCTTTATATAAAATATTTCTAAATAATTAAAATTTATAATAATTTAAATTATATAAGGATTAGATTTTATTTCTTATCAAATTTTATGCAAGTTGATATCTAAATAAAGAAGCATTTTTATTAAGATATTATTCGTAGTTCGTACATTAGTTGAAATTATGAATAAAATGATACTTGCATGCAAAAGTTATTCTTCCATTTTTATTTTAGGTATGTGTTTCTTTTAATCTGTTCTCCAAATATGCGCTCAAAATTAAATATTTCATAATTTGATGCAAGCAAGCAATATGTGTCTATAAACATCTTTTGAATATATGTATATAAAATAGAAGCATTATCTTTCTTATAAAAACAAGGAATTTATATTTATTTTAGACATAATTATTTTTATTTAAATATTTTTTATGTTACAGATTAATCTTGTACATATCTTTTCTGTTGTGAGATACGAGTAAAAAAGGGTTCAGATGGGAGAACCCGTGAGAAGGCTAAGGAGGCCTAGGAAAAATATCGAGTGCTGTTGTAATAACTTTGTGGTGAGCATTATTGCTTACTTGCATAAAATTGGTCGTTTTATTTTGGTGATAAATAAGGTTTTTTGTTACTCACCGATTGATAGTGGAGTGTAAAAATGTCAGCTACGTATTATCAGCTATAATGGTTCTGTAACATAAATATAAGGTTTAATTAGGTTATTTGTAATTAACGTACAAATATAAGGTTCACAAATTAAAACGGAGCTCAAAATAATTAATAAAAATAACATATTGAATCTTTTAACTTAAAAGTATGTCAAAGAGTAAAGTTTTTCTTTCATAGACAATAAATCTCAGACAATAGAAAAAATATTTATATTTAGAGTTATATCTTACAATTAATAAAGATAAATAATTATATAGATATAAAAAAAGGATTATGGAAATAATTGATTCTTGGTTACATTAAAGTTGCTGAAATAAATGAAAAAAGAATAAGAAAGAAAGTTGCATTGAAAATAAAATATTGACATTTTAAAAATATGAAGCTTTTCTACAGATTTCTTTTTTACAAAAAGAATTAGTACAATATATTTATATATGTAAAATAAAAATAAAGACTATTCTCTTATAGAGAAAAGGATAGGTATTAAATGAGTTAGGCGTGTGTTTCCTTTATATTTATAAATACTTTTTGAATGTGTGTATAAATAGAAGCATTATCTATCTTATAAAAACAAGGAATACATATTTTAATAATGCTGTATATTCATCTGATATATAATATTGCATCTGATTTATTATATATATAAGATACAATATTATATATAATTGAACTAATTTTTACTTCTATAAAACGCCAATTTATACACAATATTTTATAGTCTATCCATGTAATCAATATGGACAAACTGGCTTTATAACAAATAAAATAAAATAATGTGATGTAAGATCATATAAATTATTCGTTGCAGAACAGAGGAATTTTTTAAAAATAATTATCATTGTTTATATTAATTTTCCTGTTAATAAAACGCCGCAATGTCACTTTGGCGATTATCCGCGCGACGCGCCTTCGGCCGTACAAGTATCGCGAAATACGTATTTTTTAGAAATATCTACACCCGAGCGCTGAATCGATACTATTCGATAAATACTGCAGTAAATAATGCATGCATAGATTAATAAAGGTGACACTTACCAATTAAACAACTCTCGCGACGCCACTCGTTCCGCAGCCGATCTGTCTCGTGCCCGTCGCGATCTGGAAATGAAAGGGTAGCGTAATTAACATGGGCAACATGACGGAGGCGCTTCGTCTCCCGCGCGATCAACTTCTCGCACCGAAAATCTCGCCGCGGCGTCACTACGCATCCCGCTCTTTTAACTTCGCGATTATACAATTTCTGTACTTTGAGCAAATACTGCATGCTCGCCTTTTAGTGATTGCCACTATTTACATTCTAACGAATAAGCGTATTAATGCTCTTGGTAAATATCCGCGATATTCGCGACAGATGGAAAATACGATCGCCCGCGATTGTCCGCGCGACGCGCCTGCGACCAAACATCAAGTACCGCGAAATACTTATTTTTGAGAAATATCGTTACACGTTACACCCGAGCGCTGAATCGATACTATACGCGATAGATGCTGCGTTAAATAATTCATGCAGGATTATTAATAATGCTTACTCTTACCAATCAAACAACTCCCGCGACGCCACTCGTTCCGGAGCCGGTCCTTTCCGCGTCCGTTGCGATCTGGAAATGAAGGAGAACGTCTGACGTCATCAATATGGCGGAGACCCGTCATCCCCCGCGCGCGAAACTTCTCGCGCCAAACCGAGCCAAGGCCCAAGGGTGCCATGGCGTCGCTACTCACCCCGCTCTCACAACTTCGCGATCACGAATTTTCCGAATTTCGAAAACCGAATACTATTACGCTCGCTTATGATCACGATCGTTTTTTTGCATTCTAGCGAATAGGCGTACTAATATTTTTGACAAATATTCGCGATCGATATTCGCGACATTGGAAAATACGACGCGATCGTCACTTTCGCGATTGCCAGCGCGACGCGCTTTCGACCGAATAAGTACCGTATGCGTATATTTGCAATTCGTTAATACCCGAACGCTGAATCTATCCTACGCGATAGACGCTGCGTTAAATAATGCATGCAAGACAAAATAAAGCTTACTCTTACCAATTAAATAACTTGCGACGCGCCACTCGTTCGGGGACCGATTCGCTCCGTGTCCGCCCGCCGCGCCGTCGCGTCGCGTTTGCGCATTCCGGAAAAATGGAAGGTGACGTCATCAATATGGCGGAGGTGCTTGATCTTCCGCGCGGATAATTTGAAATTTCTCGCGTTCTAACGAATAGGCGTATTAATATTCTAGAATAGATATCCGCGACACATTTGCGACATTCAAATAGACGATTATATTCTTATATCTATATTCCGCTCTCAGGTTTCTCTCTGCTTACAATTTATAGCGGAGACTTGAATTCGATTTAGTGGAGACTCGAACCCGATTTAGCGGAGACTCGAACCCTATTGATGGATATTTATCAATCGATTGACAGCGACCAGCGACGGCAGCGACTCTCAGCGACTCTGCGTCAACCTGCATTAACCTGTCTCTTTACGTGTGTGACAGGTAATTAGGACAAGTACCGATGTGCTATATAACCCCAGGGAGGAGTTGAAGGCACCTATTATCCCTCACCCGAGGGAAACTCACAAAAAAAAAAAAAAAGTGTGTGACAGGTGACAGTGTCATGTTGTTATTTTAATCATTTAACGCCAAGTTTGGAAAATGCCAAAACGTGCCTGTCCCTTCGAAAGCGACCTGTTACCGCAGTTGAAAGTGCACGTGGGAGAGAAACAGATGAATAACGGCGTATCCAGCGACCAGCGGATGAGGGATGTCTACGGTGAGTACCTATTTAGCTCGCTTTGCAAAATAATTCGTACGCTCTCTTTTGAATCTTAACACCTGACTCCGCATACGTTTCCAGATAGGACCCTGAGTTTGCTTAAGGCAGGCGCGAAGGCACTCGCCCATAAGTTGAACACGTCTGCACAAATGGATTCTACAGATCTACCTTCCCCTCAACGTCCGTCACCTTGTAAAGTATTCAGATCTACGTCCTATCTGAAGCAGATGCTGTTGACCGATAAATTGCAGCTGAAAACTAGCGACAAACTTGTCAATGTAGGTTGTGGGACTGCCGTTGGCACTTGAACCGTCTTGGACGGCTTTGTGACTATTTGCTTTTTCTTCCAGGATGTCCAGGTAGACCTTTGCGGATGTGGCCGATTGATAGATCGATCTACAGTGAGCGCGTGTTATTATTGCGATCAGGCGCTGTGTCTCACCTGTCAGGCTGTGTGCGCCAAATGCACAGAATTGTTCTGTCAGAACTGCTCTGTACCTGTGTAAGTTGTTAGCCATATGTACCTTTGTAAAAGCTTCATATCTATACCATTTGTAACTGTATGCGTTGTTCTGTTTCAGATATAACTGCGACGAGCAAATTATGTGTCTTAATTGCTATCGATAGCTGTCAAAGAAGTATTTTTATGCGAAGGTTCCTTTTATGAAAATTGATATTTGTAATTTTACTACTGTTTTACTGTTCTATTGTGATTTTATGTGCATATAAATTATATATCGTTATCGAGAATATTAAAAACCTGAAGAATCTTAGTAATTATAAATTATCTTGTATAAACAATATTATAATATAGAATATTTTAATAACTGTATATAATTTTTACTTATTAATATTTAAACGCTATTTTATATGTAAGAAGGAATTGGTTACAAATATGTTTTAAATAATATTGTACAAGAGAGGTTACAAAATGAAAAAAATAAAGCACAAATCCATACTAAAAAATTTTGTGTATATATATATACATACGCATTGTCTCGTATCTTAAATATTAGACGCACATTGTGGTGTCTCACAAGTATTTGAAAGAAAATATAAATAGTAATATATAAAAATTTCTTAAATTACGTTTAAAAGTAACACTGTTATTCGCATCTCTTTTTATTTAATGCAAGTTACAATTGCAGCACTTAAGATTTCTGATATTTCATATATAATTTATAATAAATATATATATATATATATATCTTAACAAATCATGATTTTCGTTTTTTTTACTTTCAATCGTTGCAATTCAGTCGAAAAATAAAATGTATAATTTAAAAATGATTGAGTGCGATAAACTTTAAAGATTTTAAAAATTTTTCCAAAATCTCGTGATTTTTAGTTTTATACATTTTATATAAAATAGTTTTGTATTTTATGTTTGTTTTGAAATCTGTAAAATAAAAAAGGACATACGTAATGTCTTATAATATATAAAAGGTATATAAAATATTGCATGTATTTTTAAAAATGTATGAAACGTAATTTTTTCCATTTACTATTTGAATTAAGTACATCTGCATGTAATAAGATAAAACTATTGATAAAACTTGTATCTATTAATTGCAATAAAAAGAAGTACTGCTATCCTGTTATGAAAACATTCACAGTCAGGTAGATCGGTATTATTTATACATCTTAATATATAAAGTTTATAAAAATATAACAATCAATTCGTTTGAACATGAATATCACTCAAATTGATTCACGAAGTCTTGTATGAATTATTGGTATTACTTTCGCGATGCAGCTTATTTTTAATGTGACAAGTGAAAATCGCTTTATATTGTAATAGAATTGTTAGTTGACTATTTTTATACAATTTCTTCTGTTAGCTCCATTATAAAGTAATATTAAAAATTATTGGTAACGTTCGATTCATTTGCTGCAAAGTCAACAGAATTAAAATGCTTGTCAGACAGTCTGCTCTTGCAAGATTCATACGGAAGTTATGTCCATAGAGTTCTTCGCGTTTTTACGATAATTCGAAAAATCCACGGCTAAATCAGTTTCATCTGCTTCCTCGCCAAGGAGATGGCCCTCCACCTCGAGTTTTGACTTTCCAAATATTCTGCAAATAGATTTCGTGATGCACAGACATATTAATTTTTATATTAGCTAATTTGTAGCTATCCAAATGGCTGTATGCAACAAAGATTATATATAGCATATTAGTACGTTATATTAGTGCCATATTAGTTTTATAAATGCACTTCAGCAAATGATGTATGTGTTATATTTTCTCGATGATGATGTATAATGTGTTAACAGCATGAATAAAAATATGATTTTCTCATGCATTTTCATGTATTTTCTCATGTATTGTCTCATGTACAGTCAAATTCATAATACATTACATTCAACAAATATTTTTTATTACATCCAACAAATAAGTTTTTCAAATATTCCACAGCAACGACACATGTCAATTACTTAGATAATTTTACTCATTAATTTTGTTCATGTATTTTCTCATGTACAGTCAAATTCATAATACATTATATACATCCAACAAATAAGTTCTTTAAATATTCCACAGCAACGACACATGTCATTCATTTCTTACACAATTTTACTCATTAATTATTTAATTTCACATTCGTTATCATTATAAAGAATTATATTTATAATAAAGATAATTTCAATTAGATAATACATTTCTCTCGCAGATAAGAATATTCTTGTTCTCAGTCTTATATTCTATTGTAAGTAACAAACCAACATTTTTCCCAGAGAATAAACAAAACTTTTGTAACATTTAAAATAAAATCTTTTCGCAGAAATAATAATTTTGATCAACTTTAATATCATTATGAAGTAGGAATAATGTAATTCCATACATGAAAAATGTTATAGCTTGATTGAACACATCATGCGTCACATACAGAATGATTATTAATTATTTAATATCGATATCAATTTCTCTCTTTTTAAGACATTTAAATGAAAAGTTAAGCAAAAGTTAGCTTCTTTATACTTTTGAAAAATCGTGAAAATTATTAAGAAAATATGTTTCGGAAGAAAATTATAGGAACTACATTAAATTAAAATTTAATTATAACATTATATTGAAATTAAATATAATTAAGAATCATCCTGTATAAAAATATCTAAAATATATCAAGTATATTTACAATGACCTGAATTTATCAAACGCGCTCCCTTAATATTTATATGTTATTTACAATTATATGATATCAAGCATGTAATTATCGATTAGTTATATTTGATTTTGAGTTGTTATTCGCAAACAATAATAATTACACATAAACATAATATCGATATTTTAATAAGCGATGAAAGGAAGAGCATAAGTTGCACTATCAAAAATAATTCTGTACATGGTTAGTATAAGAAATAAATAATTAATTTTCTCCTATATTTAACATCAATTAGCTGTACATAATATTAAGCAACGGAGCTATTTCTATTTTGTAAGAATAACGTATTCTTCTTTTGCCTATAATACCTGGACAGTGTGGATGTTGATCTGTTCATAGCTGATTTATATCTGTTCAGCGAATCGTTCGATCCACGATGGAATGGATCCACTATTATCGTATTCAAATCGTTCGATCGCCCTACGGAATGGGTAAACCTAGCTTCTAGGTATCCGGGAGTTTCCAACGTGGCTTTAGTCGGTTTACGATAACTGCACAAATTTCCAGTATACGTTAAAACATTCTATTGATTATGAAATAAATAACGTAATCTTTCTATCTCTTTATTTATCTAAGATCATATTATAAATATTTTAAATCCATGATTAAAAAGTGGTATTAACTACTTACAGCTTCAATAATAAGGAACTTCCTACTACCGACACGCTACTTAAAGCCATGGCGGCGGAAGACATCCATGGCTGTAGGAAGAAACCAAAGGAGCTAAATACTCCGGCAGCTATGGGAATACCCAGAAGATTGTAGACACTAGCGAATAAGAAATTCAGTCTTATCCTGCGGACCGTTTTCCTCGATAGATCTAAACACGCGATTACATCCAGAAGATCGTTCTGCAAAAGATTTGATATTGCTTTCGTGTAATAACTCGTAGAACACATTACTTTCAATTATTTTGTGCATGACTTACGCGCATCAGAACCACGTCGGCAGCCTCCACGGCAACGTCTGTGCCAGACGCGATAGCGATACCGACATCTGATTGAGCTAGAGCCGGACTGTCATTGACACCATCTCCCACCATGGCGACTCTCAAACCCTGTTTTTGCAGTTGCTGAATTTTAGCCACCTTGTGGGACGGTAACATCTCCGCGAAAACTCTGTCGATGCCGACCTACATATTCCCAGGAAGCCAATAAAAACTGATCTAATCGTAGAAATTCAATACAATAGGATCTTGTTATTCCGTACCTGTTTGGCAATCGAAGCCGCGGTTTTCTTATTATCGCCCGTCAAGAGGATCACCTCCAATCCCATTTTCTTCAGGGTATAGACTGCGAGATGTGCCTCGGGCTTTACTGTATCAGCGACACTGATCATGGCAACCAGAAGATTGTTTATCGCGACTAAAACCGCGGTGTGTCCTAGGTTCTCCTCGTTGACCATCCTCTCGTCGACTTCCTGCGGAACGTTGATCGCATTCCGGCGCATCCATTCCCGATTACCAATGCACATCTCGTATATCTCGTCAATCATGTTCGAATCGCGACGCGGAGGCTCCAAAAGTAATTGTAGATTTAACTTTTGCATCTCTTGACGATCGGCTACCGGCTTCTCGACGATCGACAACTTGTCGATGCGCACGTTATTGACATTGTACGTTCCAGTCGACGCGTTGTGCGACTGATCCATGTAGTTTATAAGCTTTTCGGATTGCAACGACTCGCCCAGCGCACCTTCCAAATAAGATACCTTACATTTCAAACCGCAGCCGGGAACTGCTTCAAAATTCGTACATTGTCCAGTTTTCGATCCGATTGTGTCCTGCACGTAGCGTACGATCGCTGAAAAAGAAATTAACGATCATTGCGCGGTTCAATGTAAGCGTAACGGTACAGAAAGCATGATGATGTTTACCTGTCGCGATAGGGTGTTCGCTGTTTCTTTCTGCCGTGCCGACGACCGTCAGCAACGTCCCCAATGAACAGACCACCTCCTCCACGAACAATTCGATCTTGGTGACGGTTGGAGCACCGTGCGTCAAAGTTCCCGTCTTGTCGAAGACAACGCATTTGACTTTATGCGCGTTCTCCAGCGGCTCGGCGCCCTTGATCAGAATGCCGTTTAGTGCACCTACGCCCGTGCCGACCATAACCGCGGTCGGAGTGGCCAGGCCAAGAGCGCAGGGACAAGCAATCGCGAGTACTGCCAGGGCACTTCGAAAGGCGTATTGAAATATGATCTCCACGCGACTCAAGCCGTGCTTATTGAACTGGTCGTTGTGCGACATGGGCAGCTGCTCGACATTCACGTAGCCGATGATGATCCAAATCACTAGCGTCACTAGGGAGACCACTATGACCAGGGGTATGAAATAGCCGGCTATCTTGTCGGCCAGTTGCTGGATAGGTGCCTTGTTCGTCTGCGCCTCCTCCACCAAGCGAACGATCTGCGCCAGCGTCGTGTGCTCGCCCGTGTGCGTGGCGGTGATCACCAACGATCCGTTCTCATTGATCGAACCGCCGATCACCATCGAGCCTTCCTTCTTTTGCACTGGCATACTCTCACCGGTGATCAGACTCTCGTCGCAGGTCGACTCACCGAACAATACGCGGCCGTCGACGGGCACTTTAGCACCTGGGACCACTTTTAGTATGTCGCCACGTTGCACCATGTCAACGCTTATCGAGCGTTCCGTTAATATTTCTTTGTGGTGTCCTAGCGAAACCAACACTGCATCCGTGGCTTTTAAAGATAACAGTTTTGAGAGAGCTTCGGACGTCTTTCCCTAAAAGCGAAATGCATTTTAGCGTTATTTTTTATTATATTTTTTTATACAAAGGATTCAATCATAGTGAGATACCTTCGCCACATGCTCGAGCCATCTTCCCAGACTGATGAAGACCAAGAGCATCGGTGGAGTGTCGAAGAACGTCTGTGGACTGACGTTCTCTTGCATTATCATAGCAGCAGTGAGGACGGCGATAGAATAAAGATATGAGATCGTAGTAGTCATCGAGATTAAAACGTCCATGTTGGTCGTACCATGTCTCAAAGCTTTATAGGCTTGCACATAGAAATACCAGCCACCAAAAAACTGCATAGTAATATGAATAATTAATTCGAAATGCATACAACTGAATATGGTAAGGGTAAATATACTCTCGTTGCGCATACCTGCACCGGCGTGGAGAACACAAAGAGTAACAAATTTTCCCAAGAAAGACCAGGTACTATGCAACACATTTCCTCGTGTGTCTTGTTACCGAACAACATAACTAGCATGAAATATGTCATCGATACCATACTCGGAACTCCGAAAATCAGCGATATGAAGAACGTCCTTCGCCATTTACTTATCTCTTCTCTGCAACATAAACAATGACCATTAAAAACTCTTGTATATCGCACGCGCGCGCGACGCGTATATTATTCATATCGCAAATTGTATTTACTTTTGATCCAAGTAGTCCCTATTTTCCTTATCTCGATTGCTAAACAGACTGGCCGTGTAAATACCCAAATTATTGATACATTCGATGATATCTCTGACACCAGTCATTTCCACGTCGTACTTGAACTTGCCCCGCTGCGTCGCTAGAGCGACCATCGCCGATCGTACACCAGGTAGCTTCTTCACGGTCGATTCTATTTTATTTACGCAAGACGCGCACGTCATTCCCATGATCTGAAAGGAATTAAGTCAGGAACGTGCTACGTCTCCACAAGGCTATGCATACGAAGTAGTTATAAATCTCTAACTTTCTACATAATTTTAATTGAAATTTTTTTTTATACCAAGCACGTTCGAGAATTGTGCCGTTATAGACAAGCGGGATTTATTTCCAGAATCCATACTAAACGGACAAAGTGATGTCTGTTTTCAATCAATACAATTAATGTTAATCTAAAAGTATACTTTAAATCTTCAACTGTCTTACTTTTAACTCGACTTCGACTTCTTCGATCCCGAATTCCTCGATTAAAGTCGTAGGAAAACCCAATTCCGATATACAGGAAGCAATATCCGCCGCTTTTATTTTGTCAGGATTGTATGTGACTTCTGCCTTGGCGGCCATCAAAGCCACCAGTATGCTATTTACTCCGTACAGTTTTTTACAGTGTTTCTCTATCCCAGTGACATGATGAGCGTGAGTCATACCCTTTTTCATAAACACAAATTAATCCATTATCTGGTTATATTGTTAACACGAGGCGCTACTTAATTGGAAAATTTATAAATATATATAGAGTATAAAAATATATATATATATGAAACATAACGTACAGTTATACGCAGGAAGCACTTTGACAATTGTTTTTTGACATCACCAGCGCCGTTCGCTTGCAGCACCAGCTCCGTCTTCTTCTTCTTTTTATTGATATCAGCATCCAATTGCGATGCCTCGTCCTTCGCTTTTTTTACATACGCAGTGAAGCCCATGTCCTCTATATACATTACTATCTGATCGACTGTTACATCACCGCTACTGTAAGAGACTTTGGCTTCTTTATCCTCCAGGCTGACGTTCACGTTCTTTATACCGGGCTTTTCGGATAGAACATCTACGACAGAAAATACACATCATGGCCTTATAAGAAATATAAAGGATAAAATATAAAAGATATAAAGGATAAAATTTCAAAGCTTTAAACCAAGAAAACATCAAAAACAGTTATTACTTTATCATATACGAACAGAGCAATCTTTTTTTCAAGTGAGTGTAAAGATTATATAGACATAACAGATAAGAACCAAGATTTTCTGGTGTCTAATTTTCAGATACTGATGTCGCTAATGAACCTTTATGCCGAATCACGCATCCTGGATTTGTTTTATTTTCATATGTCGACTCACCGGTGATGTTCTTAACGCACGACTGACATGTCATTCCGTCTACGTGTATGTTGCAGGTGCCGGTGGCAGATATTAAGGAGTTGTTCGCTTTGTTCTCCGCCTTGTTGGATGTCAGGTTGGATGGCAGGCTGGCGGTGTACCCCATGTCCTCGATCGCCTCTGCCAATTCACGGGGTGTGATCTCGTGCGTTTTGTACTCGATGTAGCCGGCTTTCTCCTCCAGGACCACTTTGATACTGACGACGTCGGGCCGATTGCCGATCACCCTTTCGATGTTGTTCGCGCAACTCTGACAGGTCATACCCTCGATGCCGATTTTAACCGTGCTGGTCTCCTGCGTGAGCTGCCACGCTTCCGACGTGCGTAGTGCACGCACCAGGTGCGTGATACCCTTAGAATCGGGGTCGTCGCCATCACTGCAAATTTTCATAGTAAATCAGACATTCTGCAACGTAAGGTGTCTCCTAGGTTTATCGCGATAAAGCTGATCGTCGATTTTAATCCGATCTTTTTGTAACAATGTGATGTGATTCACCATTAAAATCCAGTGCAATATGATGAGTGGATTGTATTTAAAAAAAATACTGATTAATGATATTGAACTGAATATTTCCCGGGTTAAAAAAGGGATTTTTAAAAGTAAAAAATCGCATTTTATCTTCCAAATGAAATTATTCTACTTTAATATATTGCTTTAACATACATATACTGTAATAAATTAAGAGACATTTTGAATTTAACAAATAAAGTAAAATTTTGTATTTAGATGTTGTTACTTCTTAATTCTAGCAATGTGTTCCGCGTTTTATTTTAGGATGGGCCGAAGATGACGAGACGATGGAGGGATCGTGTACTTGTCATTGCGAAATAAATTGCCATAACGGTCTCATAGTATTTTAAACCAATTAATGCTTTGCTTACTGTAAGTAATCTCTTTTACAGACTTGCGCAATATGTTTGACGGGAATGACGTGATAAACCGAAGAGATTCCATATTCATCGTTCCGTGAATCAACATCGTATAGATAAAAGATGTTACGAAAGTTTCGGAGAAAGATTCGACAAAGTTACAAATCAACGGCGTGCGCTAGCATAGAACTCTGATATGCAGCACGCAACGATCTGTCGTACCACGTTAGAAGACAATGAACGTCTCAGTCGGCTATCTCTAATTTCAAAAACTCTAGCCTCTTATCTGCTCGTTGATAACAGCAGTATGTCGACACCGCGGAAATAGATTTCTGTAAACTCTACAAACAACGTTTAGCGCAAGCTATAATTACTAAACGATACTCCACGAACGCTAAACAGATGAAATGACTTGCCGGAATACTATAGGTTAGATAAGATTATAAATTATAAATTTGAAATACAGAGAGCCAAGACTCAACTGAGAGGAGCTAATGCAAGTTCGTTTTATTTCAATTCAAAGATCCCCGAAGCTCAAGCTGTGCTTGCGTTATGTTAATCTAAAAAAAAGCTTAAAAAACTAATGGCTAAAAATCCTAAAACTATTTATTAAAATTGACTAACGTTTATCTATTTCTATATTTTTCCTTGATTCCATTTGGTCTATACAAGGAAAGAGAAAATAAATTAAATCTCCAGCAACTTTGTGGAAATGACTTCGGCGGACTTGTTCCTTCCCAACACAGGTGCGTAATATTGCACAACAATTAACAATCGCATTTCTCCAGGAGCTTACCATAAAGTATCGACGGCGCCGTAAGTTTTTTTGTTAAGAAGAGGCAACCTTTCCTCACCCTTCATCATCAAACGGAGAACCTGAAGTTCTGTATTCAATTCGACTTAATGGAAATCGTTACGCGCCGCAGTTCCTTATCTGCCTCGAATTAGGCTCTCAAAAATTATCTATTTCCTATCTTCCGGCACGGTAGATAAGCACGAAAAAAAAAAATAGTCGCATGCAGAAGTTGGGAAGAAAGTTACATTCCCGATAAAATGACGCAGGCTTTAGCGAACGTCAATTTAAGCGAACGTTAGGAGAGAACGTTCTCGTGGTATCTCCGGGAAAATTCTACTTTATTGTCCGTCTGGTTTATTGTCGCGCTCCGATAAGAGCCGCGCGATATGAAATCGTGATTCGATGTTAACCAAAGAGTTAACAAGCTGGGCCGAATCTCCTATCGATTCGCTGTTCCACCATGGAAACTCCAACGTCGAACTATCGTCCGAACTATCATCCGAACATTTCGAGCAGTCAGAAGGCTGGCGAAAAGAACGATCCAGAGAAACGCGCGATCGTCTTCGTATCGCGATCGGTCTTCCCCTGTAAAAATGCGATTTTTTGCCGCGCGGCAGAAACGTGGACGTTCGTCGATTGCGGTTTTTACGAGCGAGCTGAAGACGGCGAACGAGTGGGGAAGGCGCGGCACCAAAATATTATGCGATACTCGACGCGAATTGATATCACCGAGCGACTGATAACTTCGGTAATCGCCTGTCCCACAATCGGTTGCTCACGGATCACCTTTTTGCCCACGGCACACTTCTTCAGACGTTCGACGGAGAGGATAAAAGCCGGACGATCGCTCGTGATATCGGCTGATACGCGGATCAGCACGACATACGTGACAGTGCCGAGCCGGAGACGCGGAAGAATCGCTCGATGAAGAGCCCAAATACTTGGGAGTTCCATGGAGCGTTAAGGGATGATCAGGGGCAAATTGATTTCGCCACCGCAGACGAAGAACGAACTTTCTCTTGAGCATTTTCCTTACCCTCTTTGAATCTCGAAAAAATAATTTTCAAATTATGGTAGAAATTTATATTGATTTATGTCTCATATACACGTGATGAAACGATAATAATACATCTAAAATAATAATAGTTATATTATCTTTATCCAATTATTCCAAATTACTTTTAGGGTCGAATTGATTTCGCCACAGATAAAAAAACGAACTTTCCATCGAGCGTTTTCCTTGCCCTATTTGAATCTCGAAAAAATAATTTTCGATTTATGGCCAAAATCCATGAGGTTTGTGCGGAGTCCTTTATGTTTCACATGGGACGATAATAATACATCTAAAATAATAATAATTGTATTATCTTTATTCAATTATTCCAAATTACTCTTGATTACACCCGTCATATGTGATTTTCCATCAAATGGGATTGTGTCTGCGCAAATTATGGTACAATTACAGAAACATAATTACGGATTACATAATTTGCAATGTTTACGATCGCGTAATAATATTTCCCGGCGACTGCATCCCCCGAGATTGAATATAATAAACGTAAAAGATACAAACGCATCATTATAGCCGCGTCATATTCTTCAGACGTATGAGCGCGAGTGTCTCTTAACTGCCGAACAATGTGGCGTTTTATCGCGACGGAATATCAAATTGAACGGAGTGCACGTGTACGCGATAAATCGAGCATGATCGACGGCAGACCCGACACGCCGCCAGACAAGGACGTGCATCTTGGCGATTTTATGTCGCGAGATACTGCTAACGCAACGGTAAATTCTGATACGGGTATCGGTCACGCGCAACTATATATCTTGTATCCACAAGTCGCACGACACTAGCGATCTTAATTCTAACACGCGTGAAAGTTATATTAAGTACCAGTTCAGGTAAAAGGCCTCCATGCTTTCTGCTCGTGGTAAACTTTCGTTTGGCAAGCTAGACGCATATGCATGCGGACTGTAGAAGGAACTTAATGAAGATCCCAATACGTACTAATGAGGTTTTAATGAAGAAAAATCTCGCTGATATCGTGTCATTGAGTGATAGCCTGTAATATAGTCGGATCCAAGAAACTGAATCGTCGATTTTCTAGGAATAATTTCAATATGGCAAAGAAATAAACGTATTAATTCTTTCTTTCGGATTTTGAAACATCGGTTAGCATCATGTTATACTTTGAAAATTCTCTTCGAAAGTATAAATCAATTATTCTTGATTTTTAGAATGTATTTGTTAAGATTGAAAGTTTTTCGTTAATTCTGCTATCTTTGCCATTATTAAAGGACTTAGGCATGGCAAAGATAGCAGAATTAATACTTACATGATAATTGCGATTTAATACTCGTGCAAAGATGACGATACTTGTTATCATATTCGCGATACATATTTAGAGATTACTGTGAGAATTTCACGTGATGCCTATTAAAGCTTAATATTCTTCCTTTTCGTGATCTTCTTGAGAAGGCACGTGAAGTTCTCACGGTAATAGAGCCCTAGAAAATCGACGATTCAATTTCTTGGGTCCAATTCTATACATAAACAATAATTTTACGTACTGACCCATCAAGCAATCTTATGTTTTCACACGATATCGAGTGGTCCACCTCGTTCGTCGTTGACATATTCGTTAGATTGCGATACGCCAGTTTAACCCGATGCACCAACGGACCCCTGAACTTCACCATCTCGTGTTAGATTAAACGGCGCGATACGACGTCAATCTTTTGTGCTCGTCGAGTAAAATTGTGATACTTATTTTGTCACGTCAAGTTATTACTAATTTCACATTTCTCCCGACTAAAAGTTCAATAATCCTAAGAGGTAGGTAACACAGTAATCATCACAGTAAATATCGCGTATACGTCGCTACAAAGAGGAACCTCATGTGACCACGAGGCAGCGATAATTTGCTGAAGTAATCGTCATTACTCTTCCGCGAGTCTAAAAAAGCACCGAACTCGACAATGAAGTCACGCTAAGTTTCCATATTCATTGTCGTTATCACAACGAACAACAGTAACACTTTAAATCAGTTATCCACATGGTGAAAACACTAGATCCAGCCGTAAAAAAATGATCGTCTGCGTAAAAATATATTTTCTGATCGTAATGATCAAGGATTCAGCAGAATACGTCTTAGCACGGCGAAAACGTCAATCTCATCGCGGCACGTTATACGAAAATGGTACATGTTTAACGGATACAAACCGAGAGTGAATATTCAGAGGACCAGGTGAGTCAGGCTACCTGTGCCGACTGCTCGGGGCAAACTCGGACGAGAGAGAAAGGCATGCTCCAGATAGCGATTCCGTCGAGCGAGATTGAAGGGGGATTTCGTGATATTCGTGCATGTGCGTCGCGGAAGGAAAGAGAGAAAAAGAAATTATCGCGTGTCTTATTCCGATAATGCGAGAATATCAAGTGACTTGAAATTCCGACACCCAATTTCAGAGGAGTATTAAAGTTTCTATCGGACGGGTTTTTTTGTTTTTTTTTTCCAAGGCGACGGCGCGTCCTCTGATACTCCTATATACTCCTTTAAATTTGGGTGTCGGAATTTCAAGTCACTCGATATTCTCGCATTATCGGAATAAGATACGCGATTATTTATTTTTATCGCTTAACAGCTATTAAACCACAAACCGCATATACATTTATTTATTGCCGCGGTCGTTGTTTATCTCGAGACGTCGGGAATCACAATGTAACGCGCTCGCGTTAATAAAGTATATATAAGAATGGTCGTGAGGACTAATTCAATTTTGCTGTCTGCCCTCGGAGTTCAGCTCTAAAAAAGAGCGTCAGATGTTGCCACGTTGATAGATCTTCAGAAAATAAAATGCGACAGGATAATTGTAGGAAATTAATGACCGGAATGAAGCGTGACTCATTTAGTCAGATGTCGATCGAGAGGAACTCGAATCCTCCGTTAACAACACAACTTACCCGGTATAAGGTGTCTCGATTAACACGTTGTATTTCCACGCGTTCTTAGAATTTCGTGCCATTTCTCGCCACGCGTTAGTCGGAAAATTCCCCCGAATCTTCTATACGAATTTCTCTCAATGCACGTATTACTATTCCCACAATTCAGATCTGACACTTGCCTCCGTTTGCTACAATTACTTTTACCTTTTCGTTATTTTAGCCGCACTTGATACTCGTCGAAACGAGTCGCGTTACAATTAATGAGACTTCATAATGAAGCTGTCACAGATCTCAAGTGGATTCGAACGCGCGCTGATATTGCTCCGGACGAATCTGTGCACGCGACAACACGGAGGACAACCAGGCACCTGTTAATACATCCACGTTGCATATTCTGCATCGAACGGATTCGGATCAAATGCGACGATCTACAGGGCTCCAGTTTCGATATTTGATCGGTCCTCCGGTTACAGCGTGACGCTGCACAGATACCTTCGCAATCATGTTATTAAACAATATCATATTCTCGTGCTCGTGCTTCTAAACTATGTTGTTAAACGATCGAAAGCTTCAATTTTGTTTTCACTCGGTTTAAGTCAGAAAATATTCATGTAAGAAATGAATCTCACTCACCTTTTACGACGTTTGGGCTTGGCACCTCTAGCACTTCTTTTCTCTGCAAGTAAATTTCAGTAAACAATAACTTATAATGTTAATTAATAAACAGTATTTGTGTATAATTAATGACAATGATTAGTAACAAAGGAAAGTAACCGAATATTCTTAAGGGACGCTCAGCCAATATATTTATTCTTTCTCTGTTATCTGTCATTATTATAACAATCTACGTTCAAGATTTCGAAGACGGGAGACAAAGATTTGAATCATATAGCTTTTATCTTCAGTTGTCTAGACATGCTAAACAATTCATGCGATGATTTGAACAATACCATACTTTTCACTCTTCATAATAGCTTTCTTTATAGTTTAAGAAAATCAACAATGAAGTTAAACCGAAGGTGTTTACGTACAAAGTATAGTATTGGCGCACTCTGTTAAAAATGACACGGTATTGATCAAATCATCGCATGAATCATTTAGCATGTTTAGACAACTGAAGATAAAAGCTATATGATTCAAATCTTTGTCTCCCGTCTTCAAAACCTTGAACGTAGATTGTGATAACAGAGAAAGAATAAATATATTGGTTGAGCATCCCTTAAGAATATTCGGTTACTTTCTTTTGTTATAAGTCTTCACTCTTCACAACACTGGAACAGAGAGTGCGTGATTACGTCTGATTGTGAAGTATAGGCAGCTCGACGCTCGACGTACCTTCATCTCTTTGTGCCCGTGAAGGGTCAGCACCCTTCTGAGACTCCATCACCTTCGCCGCTTCCATTCTTCTCTGTAATCAGACGAGGTTCGGGCGCGTTAGAGAGAATCATGCCAACTGACTGCTCGTCCCTTCAGCGCCCGCGCGCACACATCGGCGAGGATCCGCATACGATGCGCGGCGCGCGACTCGTGGAGGAGAGTTGTGCACGCACAACGCACAACGCACAGGTCCACCCGGTCCCCACCGTTCGATTCCCGCGGCACCTCGCGCGGTTTATAACCTAATTGTCGCCTTGCGCTCTCCGTGAACGGTCAACGGAGAGCCCTCCTCGGGAGTTGGGATGAGCGCGTCGCTCGCCGAGTGCGAGCGCGACTATCCCGCGTCGACGGGCGGCCGCGCGGACGAGGAGCACGCACCGGAGACGGATAACGGCCAACGGGTACGCGTACGCACGGCACGCAAGTGACGCAAGTTGACGGCGTTGACGCGAGACGCGTCACGCGAGACGCGAGCGAAGGCACGAACCCAGAGGAACTCTAGCTGATCAGCTGATGGCGCTGATTCCGCCATCTGTATTTTCCGACGTATATTAAAAATAAGAGAGAGAGAGAGAGAGAGAGAGAGAGAGAGAGAGAGAGAGAGAGAGAGAGAGAGAGAGAGAGCTAATCTCCCGCGACAGCGAGGTTAGTTTTCGGTGCGAGGTTAATTCCCGCCTGTGAGAGATTGTCCGCTTGAGGCTTGAGAACCAAAATTACACGTCAGCAAGCTCGGCGGTTCCACGTGCAGATCCGCAAGTGGCCGCGAACATGATCGCGATTTTTTACCTCTTAATGTAAGGGATACCGCTCGTTAGCAGCTCGTTAGTGCGATCCTCTTGCATGGTGTGTAACTTGCAAATAGAGTTCTCTAGGCATTAAGAATCTTTTTCTCCCTTTCTTTTGCGAATATCCATTTTCCCCCGTTGCTTCGAAATAATTAGATTTTTATCTCGCGGGAATATTCGACCTGGAGAATTTTGCGCTTAGTTTCAAAATTTACATTGGTCACCGTACATGATTTAGTTAGCTTTAGATTAAATTTGTAAAAAGTCTTGCTCATTGTAGTAATGTTCCATAATATTGATTAATTTTTCCTCTTACTATTATCCGCAGTCTGTTTCTCCATTTCTCTCATTGCTACCTTGGCATAATTAAATTTTTATCTCAGGTTGCATAAGATTGTCTTGAAGAATGTGTACTTGTAGTCGCAACATTTATACTGGCTGTTTATAATTTAATCAGCTTTAGATTATATTTGTAAAAATCTCGCCTATTGTATTAGTGATATTCTACAATATTGATAAGGAAATTATTGTCTTTATATTTAAGCGTATCTATAGATATGTCTCTACTTAATTTAATTCAACTTATCTTTACAGAACACCCATAAAAATCTTATTCGTAAACATGCTGTTACTAATACTTGCCGTGCAAGTACTCCTTGTACTCGTCCTTTTGCCAATTGTATTGACAATATTGAGAAAGTTTTACTCCAAGAGACGCGAGGAGAGACAACAAACTGGAACGGTCCTCGGGATCTTTCATCCATACTGCAACGCAGGCGGAGGAGGCGAGAGAGTGCTCTGGGCTGCGGTTCAGGCTATACAGAATAAGTATGTGCCAAAGTAACGTTTTTGAGGCGTCTAATATTAATACAACTTGTGACCTGTCAAACTTGAGATACATCTTTGCATCGTTACTCGCTCATTTGCCATTTGTACTTCTTATATTTTTATATTGAACTCGACTTCAGCTATTTACATATGCTTCCAGATATCCTGATGTATACATAGCTATATACACCGGCGATCTTGACGCAGATCCCGAAAAGATTATCAGCAGAACCGAAAAGACATTCAATATAAAATTACGGTCCAACATCGAATTTGTCTATTTGCACGGACGAAAATGGGTGGAAGCTTCCACGTATCCTTATTTCACGCTTTTGGGGCAAAGCCTGGGATCCATTTATCTGGGCATCGAGGCACTGAACAATCTTACACCAGGTGACGTGATAAATTGTTCAAATGTGTACTAAAAATATACTAATTTTACAGTTTCTATTAAACAAAGACACATAAAAGTACAAATAACACATGATTATACAATGAAATTACAGATATATACATCGACACGATGGGTTACGCGTTCACGTATCCTTTATTCAAATATATCGGTGGTTGCCGAGTCGGATCGTATACGCATTATCCCACTATTTCGACTGACATGTTGAAGTACGTCTACAAGAGAGTCATCGCGCACAACAATCGAAGGATCATCGCCAGAAATCCTTTCTTCTCGGGAGCGAAATTCCTTTACTATAAATTATTCGCGCGTGTAAGTATACAGCGACAAATTCGATCAATTGTTTTATAGGAAAAAAAAAAGAATAAGTCTTTTCAAACGGCTATTTCACAGTAGAACATTTCAGTTGTACGGAATGGTCGGTAGTTGCTCCGAGATCACGACTGTAAACTCCTCGTGGACCGAAGACCATATCAACGCTATCTGGAAATGTCCGTTAAAAACGCATCGAGTGTATCCCCCGTGTGACGTGGAGCACCTGACTGAACTGCCGCTTCTCAGCGACGAGGAGAAGGGCAGCTGCATACGCATATTGGCGATCGCGCAATTCAGGCCGGAGAAGAATCATCCGCTCATGTTGAGGGCGATGTTCGAGCTAAGATCTATCCTTAAGGAAGAAGTTTGGGAAAAGGTGAACTAATGACTCATCCCAATAGCATCGAAATGTATTCTAAACTTGATCGTGCTATTTAGGTCAAATTAATCTGCATCGGTTCCTGTCGAGATGCCGAGGACGAAAAGCGCGTTAAAGATATGCAAGATTTGGCAAAACACTTGGCTTTAGACAAGAACGTCGAGTTCAAAGTAAATGTACCATACTCCGAGCTTGTATCCGAGATGCAAAGAGGAACGATTGGTCTGCATACAATGTGGAATGAACATTTTGGTATCAGCATTGTGGAATGCATGGCCGCGGGATTGATTATGGTGGCCCATAATTCCGGTGGTCCGAAGTATATACTGACTCAATTTCGTAAAACATTTTTTTAATAAAAAGTTTATTGTAATAAATATTCTATGATTTTAGGGCGGACATCATAGAAACGCGAGCGGGTAGTGTAACTGGTTTTCTAGCAGAAGACGAGATGGAATATGCCAAGGTACTAGCGTCCATTATACAAATGCATCCAAAGGAACGAGATGCTATTAGAATTGCTGCCAGGTAAAGATACAATCAAGAATATTTTATATAATTTGATATTATAAAATAAGAATTCTGCTATATATCAATTCCTTTTTTTTTAGATCATCTGTAAGTCGTTTCTCAGGCCAAATCTTTGAGAAGGAATTCTTACGAGCGATCGAACCGTTTTTCAGATCAAAACAAGAATAATGTTTGCCTTACAATTCGTCTGTAAATGATAAATTATGGATGTGTGTAAATGGCTCATTTCAAAATCAGAATGCATTTTCAGTACATGTTATATTACATCCCGTACATATAATAGCGTGTATATGTAAAAAATAAGGGTGTTTTCTATGTGAGATAAATATTTACTTATTTATTTAAAGACGCGAAACTTTTTGTTTGATTTGCGTTAATTTTAGGGTATAGTACATTAAACAATCATGATTTAGCACACAAAAACTAAACTACGTGTATAATTGTATATATAATGATGCTTGAACTGTATTTAAGTAATTTTAACATTCTTATAAAATTCTAGAAATATTCTTGAAAGTTTACGAAAGTACGTTTGAACGTTAATGTACGTCGATGTTGCAATTTATTTATAACGGCAAATGCGAAGGCCAATTGACCGTAATACTTCGGTCGAAATTGTTAATTACATGTGCAACGATAAGTTATAATAAAGTATCGTATGATCATTGCTTAACCAGGCTGTCGTTAATCAATCCACATCCCTGGCATTCCAAGACGTAAGACGAAGTATCCCCGTCTTCGGCGCTTTTCGATAAATTGAAACGAAGTCCACGTTTACCTAACATTATCTCCGCGATCTGCATAGCAGTCTCCGTGTGACAAGTGAGCTTCTCGTCTCCGACTTTGATCTTCGACGTACCTTCCGCCAGTGCCATTAAAATTATCATCTGTAACAAATGACGCATTAATCTGAAAGTTGAAGCTCTTTGGGCTCGCTGTCAATTTACCTGGTCCTGTGTGTGTTCGTCGACACACGCCCCTGTTAGGAGTGGCTTTAAAATCTCGTTAGCCGCTATATCACCTGGCGGTGGTCCCTCTTGGTTTCTGGATCCTAAGCCGGAGCCGCCGAGAACGCATCCCGTACTGGTGTTACACACTATACTAATATTCATTTATATTTACATTGTTGGCAATTTTTTATCTGATAGATTAGAAAAGAAAATTTTAATGAAGTAGGTTCCTTACTTAATACCAGAACCGTTTCCAACAGCCATCGCTCTGTCTTCCCTGTAAGCTTCAATCGTAATCGGTGGTACTCGAATGTTGCTTTTCACTAATTTATTTGTTAAAACCGTTTTAGCATCGCTGGCCATTGTATGTGCCTCCTATATAAAACGTACAGCATCAACAATCAACTTAACTTTTTACTAGAATTTACTTGAAGATTCAATGAAAATGACATACGTTGATGTTAACTGATCCAGCCACGTAAGACCATCCTGTTATTCCCCGAGGAATTCCTACATCGGTTAAAGTAACCGCGTTTAAACTACTGACCGGTTTTATGCGTAAATGCACCTCGCCTCCACCCTTTGGATAATATCCCCTCCATTTATCATTAATTTTAGTATAAATAGAATAATATAGTCATAAATTTAAAATCAGGTGCGACAAATTTAGTGCATATACCTCTTCACGACTACGAAATCGAAGTCTGCTCCGAATTTGTTCAGCATCGGTTTGAACACCTCCGTCAAATACTCGATGTGTGGGCCCATGGGAACGTTCGTGCCACCCTTGAGGATGAGCGTGACCGTGTCGTTGCACGGAAAGAAGAGGGCACATGGCAGAGCTACTTGTGCCAACAAGCAAATGCATCCAGCAGTTTGCGTATCCGCTACAAACGTTTTCTTGGTTTTGTTCAATGGACCGGGACGGAATTCCAAACGTGTCGAGCCTATGTATCCACCCCTGACTTGAGCATTACACATCTCTTTGACAAGTTCCACACCTGTGGACAACACACAGAGTTGAGTTTTTTTTATATCTCGCACAGAGTCACACGTAAAATATTGAATACCGCTTTCGCATTTACCTTTCAAATGCTGCGCCGCGAGACCAGGCTTGGGCCTTCCAGCGCGTATATTCTCGATTTCGATCGGAATTCCGTAGAGCGTGCTCAAGCTTAGAGCAACTCTCAACACTTGTCCACCCTTTGAGAAAGAATCAAAATTGCGCATTATAGATACCAAACTTTTTTCAAGAGGCTGTGATTTATATGTCAAATATGAAAAGGAAGAGGAGAGAAAGAGAGCGAAAGATTCAAGCTGTTAACATTGACAGATGTGACACACCTATTACCACACAAATTAAACACTACAGGAAATATTTCAGAGAACAAGACATATCATAACATTAAACAGATTTAAAAGACATGTAAATAATGAAATACGGAGGATTTGAAGCGTAGCTCGCTCTCTCTTCAAGGTATAAACATGTCAAACTTAGCACATAACTCAATGTGTTTAATTTGCAGAATAACAACATTCGGAGGGTCGTCTCCCCGCGTCGTACTTACACCCTCGCCCAAACTGCCGTCTATCTGCACGAGGGACGACATGACGCGATTCCTGAGCATTCGAGCACCCCGGTCCGCGTCGAAGGAAGACGTCAAGCGCGTGACACGCCGGTTCCGCGTTTATTTTCGGAGCGTCGCGAATCTCTGGGGAAAACAAAGATTAAGCCGTTGTAAGCGCTCGCTCGGAGGGGGATTACTTACATCTAACTATAGAATGAATCCTGCTGGCACGTAAAGCCCGAACAGGCAGCCGGCTCTTCTCGCGCCAACGCAATAACGATCGTAGAGATCCGTCAAAATCTCGTCCCGTCAACGAGATACTTCACGACGAAGTCCTTCAAAGGGGGGGGGGGGGCAGGGGAGAGAATAAATCTGACAATCTGGATCGTTCCGCGAAGCGGGAAAGGCGCAGCTTTCACGCCAGAAAACTTTGTTTCTGATAACACAGAAGTGATATGTCCTTCTCTTTCTTTCTCAGATTTGATGTTGCTGACCGAGACGAAGAATCCCCTGTCTGCGCGACCTCGACGTACGCGTCTCTAGAAATATATTAAACGGAAACATCGCGGATTTAAATCTCGAAGCGATGCTCCGCGAGCGTAAAGTCAAAACGCGGAGTATTATCTACGGAGGATTTGAGACAGCTGTGTAGTGTGTAGTTCAATGTGGACGTAGAGGCGTTCGCGTGCTTTGAGTCTCTCTCTCTCTCTCTCTCTCTCTCTCTCTCTCTCTCTCTCTCTCTCTCTCTCTCTCTCTCTCTCTCTCTCTCTCTCTCTCTCTCTCTGACTTTTCTTTCTTTAGCTTCTCTCTTTTTCTAATCTCTCTCATTCTTTCTCATTTCTCTCTCTCTTTCTTTCTCTTTCTCATTTTTCTCTCTTTCCCTCCCTCTCTGCGGGTTCTATCTCTGTCCCTCTGGCGCGAGGAAGGCGACAGTGGCGCTGTTTGACAATTGACAAGCGCAACTAGTAACCCGAGTCGAAGCGAGCCCCCGTATTCCCGATCGGGGCCCATCTCTCCGTTCCTTCTGCGCGAAGTGCGACGAGGTTAAAAACAGCTGTTCTGCTGGATGGTCGCGTTACTCGCGTTGACAGGGACGACGTTCAAGCGGATGAGAGATCCATCGGAAATCCAGGCACTTAAATGATATCGCGAATATTCCGTGGGGAAATCGAGAATGTCGCGGTCAAACGCAAACGGCAAATCGACACTCTGAAAATCTTTAACGACAAGTAAGGGTATAGAACTCCCCGTCGTCGAGGGGCGCGGGAGGGCGGGCTTCTCTCTCTCCCCCGTCGACGACGTTTAACCTCTCTCGTTAACCTCACTTGGGCCGCATTACCACCGCGCGCCGTTAACACGGGCACTCGATGTCGTCCCCGCCGCGAATGGCCGCCCACACCGCGAAAAAACAATCGGATTGCCCGTCACGTTTCTTCAGCGTAGCGCTGCTCTTCCGAGCATGTCAAAAACCATCGCGAGTTTCCCCCCGTCGTGACGGCGACGATCGCCCCCGAGATTTTTTTCCTCTCTCGAAATCGCGTCATTGTCTCGAGTCACGCAGAAACGTCGGGCGTTTTTGAATGAATGCCTCACGACCGAGATAAGACAGCTACGAGCTAATGACGTTGAGAAATTAATGCTGGCTCAAGGTCACAGTTGGTCTCTCGAGTCTCTCTACTGGTCGCAGGTGCCTGCCGGAGTGTAACGTAACAAATGCTTTGCAGTGTGATAGAGCTCAGAGAAAATGTGGACTATCAGGTGGAATTTCAAGCTGGCGATAGACGAATGGCTATTATGGTTTCCCTGTCGCCGAATTTCCCACTGGAGAAGCCGGTGCTCAGAGTTTCCCCACCGATAAGCCATCCCTGGTGCAACGAGCATAGTGAAATTACCAGCGCGCCAGGATTACTCAACGTAAGCAGGAAAATCTGTACCAAAAACTCTTCTGAATTATATATTATTATATGCGTTATATGTATTAAGCTGCGGCTCACTTAATACTACAAATGCTTCGAAACATTCTTCTTCTACTTTCTTCCAATGAAGAAAGAAGAAAAAGAACGCTTCAAAGTATCAATTGTTCTTTTTATATTTTATTTATGTATTTTAGGCTGCAGTCCATTTGATGCTACAAATGCTTTGAAGCATTCTTCTCCTTTTTTTTATTGAAAGGAGAAGAGGAATGCTTTTGTAAGTGTTAAGTGGACCGCAGCTTTATTTTCATGTATTTTGTACGTCTGAGATAATAAATTTCTTGTTGTTACGCCAGTTTTCAGTACACAGTGACCTCGGTCGGGTCGTCCAAGCTATTATCAGAGAATTCAGCAAGAACCCGCCGCAATTCTTAGAGGATATTTCGCCTGGCTCTACTAAATCTCACCCAGGTACATGTCGCTATCTTACTTGTCCCATCGTGTGCCGATATAATGATGACATACTTCACACGTATGATTGCAGATCTACAGGGAAGGAACTCGCCGTCTTACTCGCTTCAACAGTATCCCGTCGAAATCCCGTCGACGTCGTTCAATTCCTATTACAACACGCAGTATCCGCATCTGTCGTCCTCCAACGCAAACACGAGCATTTACAATTACAACTATACGAACTCCGGCCACACGTACGTCTCGTCCTCGAAGTCGTTCGGCGGCACGTCGCATCACTCGGCGTATATTCCAAGCTCAAGAAACAGCACTCTTCAAAATTCCACGTCCGCGCGGTACACCTCGGATCAGCACGGCGCGCCTTACCTGAATTCGCATTACGCGAACGCGAACTACCAGCAGCCGTTGCCGAATCAATCGCAGGCGAAAGCGCCGCAGAGCATAATATTTCCCGAGTTAAATAATTTGACTAACGAGGAATTGAAGAGGCTCAGCGAGGATGACGATAAGCTAGACGAATTCCTGGAGAAACATTCCGACATTAAAGATATAAATGCGGCGATCGAAGATGCTATGGATTGGGTTGAAAAAACTGCCGGTAAGAACAGAAATATCTTTGCTATTGAAATAATAAGATCACATAAAAACACGGTCTATTAATTCTTTCCTATTTCATATATCTACCGACAGTCTAGTTCGATTGCCTAATAAGCTCGTAATTTTTTCTCGTAGAAGCTAATGCAGCCAAAGAACCCGAACTGAAGCAGCTGCAGACTGATGTAGCGGACAAGGTGAAAACGGTGGCAGCGCTGAAAGCCAGATATGATAATCTCATACAACGATACAACAAATTGTCCGACGTCTTCACGCCGGATCACATAAAAGAGTGTTTGAGGCAGGCGGCGGATGAGAGCCATGAAGAGAGTGAAAAGATTGCGGAGGACTTTCTCAACCGGAAGATCGACGTCGAGCGCTTTCTCAGCACGTATATCGAATGCCGAAAGCTGGGCCAAGCTAGGCGAACTAAGGAAGAGAAACTGGCGCATCAGTTGAATGAATTGAAACGGGCTGGTTTCTGAGATGAATATAATATATATATAACCATTTTTTTCTATGACTCGAACAAAAACTGTAAATAAGACTTAGTTAAATTAAACGTTATTGTGAATTTAAATTTATAGCATTCGTGATTACCAAATGTCTAATGTGGCTAGGAGATTCAACTGAGGATTTGGCTGAAACGTATTTTGCATAAAAATTTTACGTTTAATTCGCTTCTTATTTACGCTGCATTCTAAATTATTTTGAACCGCGTAGCATTCCAGAATTGACGCATATACACAAGTGGCGCTAAACGAATGAAGTGGTTAAAAAAACCGAAAGTGCTTTAAGATTTAATTTTGATGGAATACAGTTACACGTAGTATTCCGGATAGTTTAATGGGATAAGAAAGCAATATAGTGAATGGTTAAAAGAATTAAGTCCGCGTTGAAATTTGTGTAACAATTTCAATTCAATGAGTACTTATTCCATAGTGAAAGTAACATGGCTTTAATTATGTTAGTTTTGCACAAGTAACATGTACTGTCGCGATTAATTCTGGCAGAAGTGCGTTTTTTACTCTGTAAATAAATGTGCAGGGGATGTAATTAAAATCGATTTTTGAAAATTTGCTATTCGGTGACGTTACTTTTAATTATTTATCCTGTTGATGTTCCTAAGATTGTAACATATTGAAAAATTATATAGATATACAATGGAAAATCGAAAACAAGAATGTTGAACTTGAAGAGATTTGAAACCCTTCTCCCTTCGGCCGTACTTAAAGAAAGTAGAATGTAAGGAAAGATTAACATGGATAATATACTCGTCATATTTAATATTTATTATTATAAATTTTATTATTGATCTGTTTATGTATACTTTGAAAGAGCTTGCGAATTGAGGTGTCAACGAATATTGCACAATATATATATATATTATATATATTCCAATTTTATCATCTCTGTATAAATTGGCAATATCGCTAACTGTGAAAAGCACGATTAGGCGTGCATTTACGTCGGAGTACAAAAATAATACATCGGTTAAGCAGCTTTCACATTTCTGTTAAATGCACTATTCAGTCCATCAGTGGCAATTGACGATTTCTAGTCGACAACAACAATGAACACGTTCATGTAGAGTTACATTTCTCTTTGATACCGTGCGTTATCTTTCTCTTCTTTTGATATTTGTTCTCGATACGGTGGCAGTACATTTTCAATACGGCGATAGTTCGATAATTTATAGATTCACGGTGGAATTTTATCACGGATCCACGAAAGAGATCATGATGTAACGTGTGCCCGCGATTACTCGCAATCCCTCGTGATAGTGCGTCAGTCGTCCTGGATGCATCAGCATCCAGCCTGGCTTCGTGTCGGTGACCGAGCAGTTGTACCGGATGAACCTGCATCCACCGCCCTCGTAATCCACTCCCGCTTGATTCAGGGCGATATTGATGGTGTAGGTCGAGGAGTCGTGATGCGGCCTCAAGGATGGCTGCTCATCCGGGCGATACCTCACGACGAAATTCATAAGGGACCGTGGTGGCTGCCGACACATGAGATTAGCATAACAACGTGGTTCCAAGTAAAATAATCTATAGCAACTAAACATAGCTTTGAATGATGATTAGTTGTCTCAAATCATCATTGTTCTTTAATTCAAGAATCTACATACAACGCAGAGATCCCGAACACTTGCTACGAAGCGGTACAACCTTAGTTAAACTTTGTGCGTTTAGCGATTGCGGATTGCATATACCATTGTGAGATCTGTGCGCATTAAGGACCCCTTCCATATATCGAAATTTTAGAATCTTACGTAGTCGTCATATCCTGTAAAGACATGCTGTTGCAAGGGACTGACATAATCTTTTAGAAACTTTAACCAGGCGTCCTGAAGACCGACTTGAGTCATGTGAATATCACGGGTCGGTACCGCTTCGTATCCGGAATCCAGTCGAGGATCCTAAAAAGACCAGCGAACATAAATAAAATCTTACATCGTGATAATAGCCGGTGAAGACGAGCTCCTGCAACGGCCTAACGTATTCTTTCAAGAAGTACAACCACTGTTCTTCGTACTGAACTTGGTTCATGTGAATGTCGCGGGTTGGCACGTTTTCGTAGCCACCCGACAATCGCGGATCCTGCCGAGAAAGTTATCAACACAGTATGAGAATTCCAATAACAATTACTAAGCTAATTGCTGATAAAGGGCTCGCGCGAAGTACCAACTTACGCGATTAGTTCCGTCCGACCATTGTCCGAAAGTCTCAACGATCCCTACGAGCTCCTTGGTGAACCTGACGTTAACAATGGGAAACCAATAGACATCCGGGCACGGCTGCAAACAATTAAATTGGACAGAAGGTAATAAAAGTAGACAATTCCGAGAAATCCTTCACTAGCTAATCGGGGACCATCTTTACCTGGATCGGCTTGTTGTCGAGGTTGAAGTACTCGCTGTAATTCGGATGAATGTACCTTTTCTCCCAGTCCAGCTTGTTGTCCATGATCTGGTACATGTCCGGATAGGTGAGCCGAATGTCGTAGGTATCCGGATCGACGAGGTGGCCGAACTCGAGCCGATTGCTGACGTACATGAACAGTCCTCGCTGTCGGTTTCCTTGGGCGAACGCCATCTCCGTGTCCAGGTCGCCATCCTCGTAGGACGGTCGGGTCGCCTTGTTCCCTATGATCGTCGCGTTGATCAAGTAGCAGTTACTGACGAACGGCACGTTCCACAGTCCCCTGAAACAGACATCGGCGTGATTCGGCGAATTGCGTGTCGGAGGAGCGCGTCGGAGAAGGCGTTGCAACGAGCGCGACCATCAGCGGAGACAGAGAGCCCTTGTTTTGCCCCATGACCGGGTGTACCGCGGTCGCCTTGTTTTCCGGAGGTCGTCGCTTAAGTGTTTTGTAAGGTGATGGCAGTGGTAGCCGCGATTGGCCGTTGAACATACTTGGCAATGAGTTATGCATAATTATCCAATTGAGATTCATAACTCTGTCGCACCAGCGTGTGACTGCGCGTGTCCATCGCGCGTCGCCTCGTGGTTTCATTCGTATTTTAGGCGGTAGGACCTAGCGGATCCGGTCTCCCGTAATACGCTCGTGTCCAGAGGTCAGCCAAGTACTCTCCCTATCTTCCGGTAAGGATAACGAAATGCTTGTGCACGCTTGATGAATTGCGCGTCGCGCGCGCGATTACATCGTAGATTGGATACGTTATTGCCCGCGGAACGCGACTCATTGATCTCATCATCGAATTTCTCACGGTCGCGCGAATCGATATAACATAACGGTATAATGTAATATATATGTATACACATAAAAAGAGTAGTGGGTAATGCTTGTATAATAGTGACAAATGAGTTCGCGATAAGGTATATAAAGTGTTCGCGACGGAGGCCGCGTGTGTTGTTGGTCACTCTCCAGTCGTCCGAGTTTCTCTCTGGTTATAGACCAAATGACGAGATGCCGGCTGCTCTATTTTCTCCTATTAACGGCCCTAATGATAAGCACAGAAGCGGCAAAGGGCGGCGGTGGTAGAGGGAGAGGCCGCGGCCGAGGAAGAGTATTCGGCTCGCGAATGCACATCCTGATACCTAATCGAAATCCTGCCAGTACGCACTATTACGAGAACAAGGATGTGAGTTGACGCAACAAGGATCTGTGTGCTATCTGTGTATCTATGTGCGTGCGCGCGCGCGCGCGCGCGACCTAGTGATATCATTTGCCGGGTGTCTTTCGCAGGGTGCCAAGATCGTGAAGGCGTCCCACTTCGAGCTGGATTACATGCTGGGCAGAAAGATCACGTTCTTCTGCATGGCGATCGGTGTCCCGAGACCGGAGATCACCTGGCTGAAGGACGGGATCGAGCTGTACCATCACAAATTCTTCCAGGTAGGCTAAAAGGAGGATCCATTGTTAAAGAGAGCGGATATGCTTCTCGGATCTGATCGGCGAGAATCGACGACGTTTGTTATTGTCAGGTGCACGAGTGGCCCGTGGGTAACGACACGATAAAGTCGAAAATGGAGATCGACCCTGCGACGCAGAAGGACGCCGGATATTACGAGTGCCAGGCGGACAATCAGTACGCAGTCGATCGTCGGGGCTTCAGAACGGACTACGTCATGATCTCGTATTAAAACGTCGTCTCCTCGAGTAACGGTAGCTCCGCGATCGCCATAGTATTAGAACGAATAATTATCCTGTGTGAAAATAGATATAGACATTTGTTATCGATTTGCTACATATGATAGATTTTTACCTGATAAGTAAATTTAAACCCAATAAGTATTGTTAGTTACTGAGATAGCTCCTAATCTAAAAATTGATAAGCGAAACAGGTCGTGATATTTAAGAGATCAGTCCAACTTTCTACGTGCCTCGGCGACGTAAAGATTAAGGTCGTAACAATTTGTCTTTTTTTTTTTCCCTCTGACGCGAGCAAAACAGACCTCTTTCGAATCGTCAGTGGGACGTGCAAAGATATGAATGTAAATCCGGCGGTTCCCTCAATTCGTTAAAGCGCGATTAACTGTTATAAGGGGTATGCGACGCGAGGAATATATATCGAAAATGGTCCATCACGGCGAATTTAACAAGGCAATTGCAACGCGCCGCGCGAAAGTGGCATGGAAGGGCATACATCGCTGCGTCGCCAACGCGACAATCTGTAGCACAGTGTGAAATAAACAATTTTGCATGAGTATAATACGAACGCTGTGTAATCGTCACAGTTATTTCCCCTCTAACTGCACAGCTTCCGTTTCCCGGGTTTCAACTCTTGAACTTGAAAACGCGTAATTGCAAATTTTAATTAAGGCAAAATTTTAACACGTCGGGCATAACTAATTCAAAAGTGACCCGCAATTTTGTACCGGAAACCTGAGTCATCCGGAAGGAATGGACAAACGGTTAAATTAATGGATAAGCGGTCTGTAGATTTGATAGGAATTGATGGCGATCATGTAGTGCAAAGGAATAACCGCTGCATATAGACCGACATACATTATCTGCATATAAGTCTGTAATAGATACGAGAGGACACTAGGGGAGTAATGAGTAGGTGCCTGTCAGTTACATCGGAGTTCCGTGTGATCGACGAACGCCGCAACGTACAGTGAGTATCCTCAGCGTATCTTCGCACCGTTAAATAATAGCACCAAGCGCAAATTTCAGCATCCACCGCGCGTTTCCACATAATCCCGTAATAACGAGACTTAATTGCGACGTAAATTTCGATCGTTTCGATCCAAAATCAAGTGAAACGAACGACATACCGAATCTGCAAGTTTGAAAATCGTGATACATTATGTGTTAACGTTCCATTCCATTCCACTTTTGTCAGATTATCATGTCACGCTCCATGCTGTTGCTAATCCTGCTGGGTATATTATTGCTCAATTGTCAAGAGACACTTGGCCGAAGAGGACGCGGAAGGAGCAGGAGCAAGTCCCGCGTGCAAATTGGATTGCCCATTACCGGGAAGTACCGTGATCCGGAGAGCGATCAATATTACAACAATAATAACGTACGTAGAAAAGAAAGATTGCCTAACAAGAACTTCTTCGTTCTCGCATTACTCCATCGCGTATAGTTTTTTTTCCAATGAAAAAGATCAATGTTTTGATTTAAAAACTAAAATCGTCACCGATCTATATTAATTTCTTTTTTTTTAGGGAGCCAAGATACTGCTGGCGTCGCATTTCGATCTGGAATACGTTCTGGGGCACAAAATAGCTTTCCTTTGCGTCGCTCGCGGCAATCCACGCCCACATGTTACGTGGTTCAAGGATGGTGCCGAAATTTATACGCATCACTATTTACATGTCAGTGAATATATTCTTAATCTAAAAACGACATTGGTAAAATTATTTAACCGAGGAATCGTCAGAAACAAACAATTGAGCTGTACCTACAATCAATAACCGATTGATATTTTACCACCGCTAACGATATTCCATTCTTTGCAGATACACGAGTGGCAAGTCGGTCCTGACAAAGTGAAATCGAAACTCGAGATCGATCCCGCTACTCAGATGGACGCAGGAGTCTACGAGTGCACGGCGGATAATATGTACAGCATCGATCGAAGGTCTTTCAAGACTGACTTCTCCATCGCTTTCGATTAGTGCGAGCGTACGAGAGATCCCAAACGAACACATATAATAGATAAGAAAATATATAAAGCCCAGGTAATACGTAAAACTTTCTACGATAGACCCTAAGAAACGGTAGACACTAAGGAAACGATTTAGAACGATATGTATTGTCGTTGTACAATTTGCAGAAGAAAATTAAATTCTTCCGTAATGTGAAAAATTGTACTCAATCCTATCGAGAAGTGCAGCTTTAAAATCGGCATCTATCTAGAATTGTAATAATCTGCGCTTCCTTCTTTTTCTCTCAAGCGTATGATTGTAGTCGGTTTAAGCGAAAAATATAGATGATTGATATTTGTACATTCGCTTTACCTGCGTTCGTTTTTTATTATCTCCATGTAGTCGAAGCTCCGTGCGTAAAATCCGTCGTCCGTTATGGCGCCCCAGAAGTTGCTCCACGCTTTGTACGGTCGTATGAGCAAGGGCGCGACGATCCCTCTCTGCTGCTCCACCAGTAACTTCAACGTGTGCTCGTTGTCTAGATGCGCGACTGCGTCGACCGACATATATCCAGAACACTCCTTCAACAAGCAATGGTCCCTGAAACAGACTGCTCTTTAGCATTCCTCTAAATGTCGCGCGTCCCTTCACTCGCTCCAACATTAAATAGCGTACGCATCGAGTCTTTAAATACTTTTACGGAGTTACGAGCGCTCCGCTTATGCTTACATTGCCAACTTTCTCGCGTCAACCTCGCTGACGCCGTCGCTCGGCAATATCCGCTTCGCGCTCAGGTATTCTTGGCCGATTGTTTCAAAGAAATCGTCCACCACATCCTCGTGATAGGGCACGTTGTTGTAAACGAACAGATGTAGCCTTGACTTCGGATAGGATTGGCGATAGATAGCTCGGAAGAATTCTTCCAGGAACGGCGTGGGATGCTCGATGAAGACGGCTATTAAAATAACCGGATGCGTTGCCGGTTTGGTCTTGTCGAGCTCGATGGTCCGGTTCCAGCACTCCAAACATCCCTCGTTCGGCGTCCAGGCGTGGGCCAGATAATTGCTCAAGGAATTTAAGACCAGCTTGCTGAACCCGTTGCCGTGAAGCACCAGAGGCACCGTGTTGTAGACGATGTTCTGAAGATAAGCCTCCTCCCCCTTGAACCTGAGCTCCACATCGGCTGCGAAGGACAACATGGCGATAATTAAAGTACGTTAAACGCTTGACGCTCCTCCCCGCAGACTCCGCTTGCCCTTACCTACCGCACCGTGGAGATTCTGAAATATTTCGGATTTGTGATCCAGCTTAATCTTGTGCCGTAACCTAAGTTCATCCTGCAGATACACGGTCGTGTAGAACAACTGATCATCGTCCTCGTCTTTGATCGGCGCGGTGTCCAGGATCTTGTACAAGTCGGACGCATAACCGATGAAGCCACCGGAGTTCAGGTATCGTTTGCCCCTCGATACGAGCGGATAGTGAGCCGCCAGGGATTTATCCGGCCAGCAATATCCCTCCGCGGAGAATAAAACTCGAGCGCCGGTGTCCAGGAATCGCTCGACGATGGTGGGCAAACCGCCGAGAAATATAACGTCGTAACTGAAAGGAGGAAATATATACACGTTATAAGTTATAAAATGTCTTTTATGCGGCGTCAGAATGTACCCACCTATCGGTGAACAAGACGATCTTCTTCTCGTCATTCTGATAATCCTTTAGAGCCTTCTTGAACAAATTAATTTTGTATCCACCGCCGGAATATTTCACAACGTTACCGCCTTTCCAGGTCTCGCCCAGGCCAAGGATGTTCAATTTATCGCTAAATCCGTAGACCTCGGCCGACCTCAGGTACCTTCGGAAGCCATCCGTCTCGTTGGAGGCGACGGTAAATACCAGGACATCTAAAAAATATACATTGCAATCAGCCATGAGATGGAGAAAGACGTGATAATCGAAAATTAAGAGACAGCCTGGTAAATTTTTTTTCTTTGTCTTATTGAAGAGTATAAAGAGTCGAAGTCGTACAGGGAAGATGATTGAACAGATTGACAAAGAAAATTGTTGCGAGGGATGCTCGAGAATGGACTGTGCATCGGGGCCGCGTTACATCGATTCCGTCATTGTACTCAGCTGGTGAACTCGTTTGCGTTACGCCGATCTCGTGATGTCACGTCGAGAAGTAGTCGCCCACGAGAGCCGCAGCACGTACGCCGGATGCGTTGAGAGAGAGCACGCGGCTCCAGCGTTTGTATTACTGAGCTGTCGATGCTTACGCAAGCAACGTATGAGATATTTTTAGAACAGACTGAACCCATGGAAATTCGAGGAAAGGCAGGGAAGTCCATTTGGAAAGCGATTGAAAAGATCGGGCAAAACGTTTAAAATATTATCCTCCTTGGAACAACTTTACAAGAAGATTGTAAAATGAAAAATGTATACAATATATTAACGATAAGATATATTGACCTAGTAGTTATACATCAGTTGAGAGAAACGATCGGCGCTAATTTTGGCGAGTTATAAAACGTCGTTAAATTAAGGAATTTCAAGATTCGAGTATCTCTCGAGTCTGCTCGAGATGCGATGAGCAGTTAACGCCGGAAGTGGAACGATAAGGACCGTGCACTCGATATCTGCGGTTACATGCCGACTAAAAGAACGGAGTCGAGTTAATTGAATTAATTTCACGTTCTATAAACGAAATGATCGTCATGTATTCGTTATCACGCGATTCTCACTAAGACTTGAACGATAAATAAAGTATTTCCACGCATAAATCGTGCAGACGCCGCACTTTGTTTTATTATAACAGACATTGTTCATGCTGTTATGATAAAAGACCAAAGGGCAGTGTTACAATCGTCCAAGCATTAAAAAACTGATTACGCAACGAAAAATATTCTACTCGAGATTATGCGTCCCACGGATAGCCTTTGTGACCCCATCTTTATCCTTTGAATCAACATTTATTGGCGAAAAGTTTCCAAAAGATTCGATTAATCAGACGTACGAAGACCATCATAAAGTTCCCTCTTTGAAATATTGATAATTTTTATTCTGTAGAAATAATGTGTAAAATTCTCCAAGATTATTATAAGCTTTTAGCATCTTAGTTTAAATAAACTAAGGCTAGTGAAGGTAACGAACTGTGTAAAGTGTGTCTTGCGGATGAAGTAAATTATTTCAGGCACGCGTCACCTCGAGAAGGAAGAAGAGCCGAAACTCGTCACCAACCGAACTGCGGTCGACAAAATTCTCCGTTCATCATTTCTCCGATTTTCCTTACAAAAAATAAATAATTATACATATTACTCTCTCTCTCTGTTGTTAAATCGATTTACGATTGATTTCTCGGCAAGATTAAAGAGATGCGATCGTGCTAAGGTAGGACTCTCCAAAACGGAGATTTTTATTCTGAACTGACGTGTGGGTGTTCGGAGCACCGGTTTTAGACAAATAAAGAAAATACGAAAGAGAAGGAGAGCCATTGGAGGACCCGTGAAAGAATTCTTTGATTGAAGCCTCAGCTCTGTTTTCGCTGTAAACGATCCTAATTTAGTACATTCTTATTAGAAGCCTTTATAACTCTGTATATTCCTTTTTCATTATTAATTTAATATATTCTTTAATATATTCAAAGAGCTGTTATATATATAAATAATTTTTCATCGATATTGTGTAATTACATGCAAGCAATAGGTCTGATTTTCTCAACTGCACTTTCAGCTTTCTCTTTCTTTTGCCTTCAAAATATCTGGAGGTAGACTGTCGTATTCTGACCGCAGAAAATATAACATGAGCGACCGAGAACAGGCCTAATGATTCACGTATAATCATCTGATATTTATATTCAGTCCAAAGAGCATTGGATGAGGAAGCTCTCTGAATCTTTAGACTTCTGTTATTGTTTAGAAGAATTCAAACGGCTTGCCATGGACGGTCTCCCTCTCTCTCTCTCTCTTCCTCTTTCTCTCTCTGTATCGATCTTCGTTGCGACATGCCGACACGGAATTCATCCGTTCTGGGCTGAAAGGGCGATCGCGTCATACCGTTAACGCCGGCTGCTGGTGCCTCGCTGACCACGTGGTATGTCAGGAAGATGCAACACCACACGAGCCAGCATCCGATCGTCGTCCCCTTGCCACCGAACATCTCACTCCTTCTCTCTTTCTCTCACGAGCGCACTAGCTGCAAGTACCCTGGGGGTGATCCGCACCGCTCCTCGGTGACATACATCCACGTCTGTCGCTTGGCGTCGCTTGACGCGGACTGCAGTGCGCACCGCGAGCATGGAGCCAACGGAAACCGTCGTGCAGAGCCGTAATCAGAAATCGCAGCGCCCGTAGTATATTATATCTTTAGCACGCGAGGACCGTGCGTTGGCTCTCCCATATCGGATTTCGGAGAAGAAGCCTAAAAGCTCGGAGGATGTCGAGCATCTACGCCGGACGCTTGCATTCCCACGATGAGGACAATGAAGGAATCACAAGAAGACCGTGAGATCATGAGAAGATGATAAAATTATGATAAAATTATGAGAAAAACCATGAGGAAACGTTTCCTCGAATAGTTTGCGTATAGATACCGTTTACCGACCTTCTCAGACCCAGTCGATGAAATAAGAAACGTCTTCACCCGATAGTTCATCAATGTTGTAAAGAATCGAGTGCTACGTTCAGCAAGAAGAAGTATCGCTCATCGAGATTTCGTGGCAATCGTAAAAAGATCGAAAATATCATATTGTAATATATCTGCAAAAATTAATAAAGGATCCATACATTTTAGGGCAGAAACTGTTGATTGCGCGTGAAGTGTCCTCTTCTCTTCTGAAGAAATGAAATTTTGATCGTGACAATTTATAATTGCAGTTAACGCAAATACGAGGAATAAGATACCTGTTGTATCGAAGTCCGATGCGCAAGATTTCTTCGCCGGTCTGTATCGCTCAATGACGAATGATTTGTTATCCAAGGTATCTTCTTGGCACGAGAGATTGTTCGAGGGTACATAGACGTCATGGCTTAGCTTCGTCTTGCATACTCCCTCGTTTCCCGCCGCAAGTTGATCTCCGTATAAGAGTAGAACGATCGATAGCGTCAGCCTTTCCGAGACGCTTCGTGTTCTCATAGCGTCTAATTGTTATCATGAAAACAGTTCTATCGAGGTTTATCTCGATTGCCGAAGCTCTATCGTAATGTCAGAATTGTTACACGTTACACCGCGGCTTAATATTGTACATACACCGAATTGAAATTATTGAGAAATTATTTTATTATTCATGTATCTTCAACAGTTACTTGATCTATACATTACCACGTTTGTTTGTATTTCGATATATTTACAATCGACAAAGCGACATTTACTTTAGCTCTTCTAGCTCTCAAAGATTTGCAGATATCGCGAATAAATATCCGGTAACGATCGTCGTGCGATCACACCGAGTCACATCGATCGGTACCAAAGGATTCGGACATTTATAATTTATAGGGGAAAGCGGGAGACTCGAAAGCGAGACGGTTGATGGTTTTTGTGGTCGAAAAGAGCGGCTAACCGTCGCACCGTGTCGATGGTTTTGTTCGCGTTGATTTCCTATTCCGGGGGAATATACCATCATCGACCCGTGAAGTTCTGTGGTGAAACGTGAATGAAACATTCCAGTCTGATCTGTCCTGTAAACGATATGTGCATACATTTACATTAATATCAAGGAAATAAAAATCGTTGTATCTATAATCAACTTGTTTTTCCACCTTCCTTTAATACAGATCTGTTCTATAGTTTTTCTTATCACGCGTGCTTCACCCCCTGTATATTTTTGAAGAAAATAATACAGATATGTCCTTCAAAAAGCGTTATCGTGTATGTAGGTAATTAAGTTACATGAACGAGCCGAGCTAATGCCCAACAAATCGAATTAACTGGCGACCTAATACGATTACTGGGGCAGCAGGGTAGACGATCTTGAGGCTTCTTTTGTGTGTTGTCGGAAATCGTTCGACAGTTTTCACATGTCGAACGTCGGTGGCGTTTAGTTTTCATATTTTTCTGGGCATTGGTGAAATTCTGTGCCGCTCGAGGAAGGATAAAAATGGGCAAGGACGACGCCGAGACTATAGCCCTAAAGAAAGAACTGGAGGATCTCATCAACAAATGCAAGGTTTAAACGTTTTATACAACCGAGAGATTCACGTATTAGTATTTCACGCAGTTATAATCTTTATATCTATATAAATATGAGATTTTCTAAAACAGACTTGTTTTTACTGATTAATTATATCCGTTTTACTAATTTTAGGAAGAACAAAAGAAGCAGCAGGATACGACGTTGGCGGAAGCGTGCGCTGGAGTGGCGGATGCTCCGAAAGTTAGACTGTCAACTAAGAAGATGCTGAAGGGGCATATTAATAAAGTCAATTCGGTGCACTTCAGTGGCGATAGTCGGTCAGTTTTAATCAATAATAATTCTTCGATTCGTTGGACTCTTTCTTTTACGCTTCAATCGTAATATATTAATAAACAATTTATCGTACCTCGAGAATCTTTTACACTGAGAATAATGGACGCATCTATAAACCGATCTACGCTTTACGCCGTAGACATTGTGTGACCGGATCGCTGGACGGGAAGCTGATCATCTGGGACACGTGGACCGGCAACAAAGTGCAGGTCATCCCTCTGCGTTCAGCCTGGGTGATGTCGGTGGCTTTCGCGCCATCCGGCAATTTCGTCGCGTGCGGCGGTATGGACAATATGTGCACCGTCTACGACGTGAACAATCGCGACGCCACAGGATCCGCCAAGATCACGAGGGAGCTTCTGGGTTACGAGGGATTCTTGTCGTCCTGCAGATTCCTCGACGACAAGAAAATCATCACTGGGTCCGGCGACATGAAAATGTATCTAATTACGTAATGTTTAAGGATAAGATATAAGGATAAGATAAAAACGGCGATTTCATGGGTAATTACCGGTGGTGAACGTCTGGTATATCTAGTTGCATATGGGACCTCGAGGCGAACAAGAAAACGACGGACTTCGAGGCGCACTCGGGCGACGTGGTGAGCATCAGCTTGTCCCCCGACGGCAACACTTACGTCACCGGCTCGGTCGACAAAACCTGCAAGCTGTGGGATTTGCGGGAAGAGAAAGCCAAACAGACGTTCTTCGGTCACGACGCTGACGTAAACTCCGTCTGTGTGAGTATTTGGCGAGTATTCTTATACTTCACAGATTCGTTGGGGATTTAAATAAGGATGCTAAATATTGTGTTCATAACTTTGTGTTCTCCTAGTATCATCCTACCGGACAAGGTTTCGTAACGGCGTCCGAGGACAAGACCGCGAGACTGTGGGACTTCAGATCCGATCAAGAGTTAGCCACTTTCAAGCCGCCGAACTCGAATCCCGGATTTACATCTTGCGGTCTATCCCTGAGTGGCAGATTCATATTTTGCGGCAGCGACGACAATTCTATTCATATATGGGACACGTTGAAGACCCAACACAACGGTAAGTTTATCGATCCGTCGCGGGGAAGAAAGCTGTCATTATGAAAAATGATTATGTCAGTAAAAGGCTTTTTGTTTTCTCCCGTTGAAGGTGTTTTATCTGGCCATGAAAACAGAGTGACGTCGCTCTGCGTCTCCGGTAACGGGATGGCAGTGGCCAGCTGCTCCTGGGATCAGTACGTCCGAATTTGGGTGTGAATATATATAATATTTATTACACTTAAAAGAGCTGTCTGAAGAAATCGATGAAAAAAACACTGGGCAATATATATTACCACAAATATATTGATGTTATAAGCCGATCGATTCTTCCTGCACGAAACCTGCGCAGCAATCTTGCTGATTAACTTCTTACGAGTTGCTGCCTTTCTATAATTACAGTGCAATCTTAATCTGCATATGCTCTTTGCACATTCGCAATCTGCATTCATTATAAAACTAAAAAGTAAAAGAACATGAGTTTTCTGTCGCGGATTAATTCTGGATTTATCCCACATGTTAAATAAATAAATCTCTAGTTAATAAATAATTGCATTAATTACATAATTAATGATGAAAAATTGTATAAAATTTACTGTAATAAATTTCCTTACTATTCTTCAAATCACAATATGGAAATATTTATTAATTCGCGAAATGGATGATTTTGGTGGACGATTTGGCAATGCGAATTGCACTTGCATTTATTTCTACAACATAGACATATTACACGATTTCTTTCCTATCGAATATGCTGCAGAAGAGTGCGTTAAAAAAATTGTGTCGTGTCTTGAGATTTACTTACTAATGCGATACAATAGAGATTTGGTATATCGATTAGGCGTGAAGCGCGGGCGTCAAAAATACAGTGTTCTCTTCGCACAAGACGGTAAATATCATCACCGTATAATAATACCATGTATTTCACACACCATTTGTTCTCGTGAGCATTAACTTAGGCCAGTCTAGCGACAGTACATGTGACACGTGTGTGATAAAACGTTTAAAACTTACGCTAATTAAAAGTCTTTTACAGTGCATCACAAAATTGTCATATAGCTAACCAGCGAATCTACAACGAACCCTTTCCTATTGGATTCTATATGTAAATAAACGTAGCTATATTATATAATTATCCATACTGTACAGTTTAAGCATTAAACGTTAAAAGATCATTAAAACCTCGAGCACATAAATCTTTTGGTAAGGTCCATTAACGGCTAAGCGCACACGAGGGAACTTGCGCGGAGTCTAACATAAATATACAGCGCGATTTCGACGGAATTGAAATATATCGATCTCGAGAGTCTCTTACCACAGTTCCTGTTAACGAACGGCACATTGTATGTACAAATAGTCACGGTCCGATTGCGGGCGTGCTCGATGCGCACAAACGTGACGGGAAAACACAAGTTCACGGAAAACACTTTCGGAAACGGGGCACGGATTAAAATCCGTCCAGGTGAACGAGCAGAGCGACGATCACCGTGGCTCCGGCTTCTTTGGTGGCCCACTTGCTGGACTCGCAATGCAGATCGGTACTGTCCTTGTCGCCGGGACTGATCGTATAGGAGCCGGGTCTCACTAGCAATTGGAACGCGGTCGATGCGTTCAGTTTCTTATTCGACTGCATATCGATATATCTACAAAGTTGAAAATTAAGATGTGACACGTAACAAATATGCGATAAATATGTAAAAGCGGAAGAAGATACGCACGGATACTTTCTCGTGAATTCGTCGGACGCTGCATACTTGATGCTAGGCGAAAACGACACTTGGGGATTCTGATCCTCGCTCTTTGTGCCCGCTGTCAAGTTACTCAGGTCCAGTTGCTCTTTGGTCATTAGTTCTCCTCTATCCAGGATCAATCTGAACACAATGTAACGTTAATAAAGAACAGACGACCGTAGGACGAAATCTAATTGTTCCAAGATTAATCACCTTATCGCGTCCAGACGTATGCCATAAAACGCAACGTGCCACTTGTCCGTCGTGCTCTGTGGGATCTGATTGGCATTGATGCTCTGCTTCAGTGGGAACCTGGCCCAGCCGACCGGTATCGCGAATTCCGCCGGCGGCTCACCCTTCTTGCAGATCGCATTGTCGCCGTCCACTTTGTAGCACACGCTGCAGTAGCACAGTATCTCGTCAGTGGAGAAAAACTCGTCTGGCAAAACGAGTGACTTCTTCAGCTGCATGCACACCTTCAGATAGTCACACTTCCTGGACGACGCGACGACGGTGGACCCGAGTGGAGTGGACGGTAACGACGACGGCATAAATGGTACCGAGGACGCGTTGTACGGCACATCCCGTTGATTGGCCGTCATGTTCTGGCTCGGAGGTATGTTCCCGTTGAAGGAGTTGTCCCGGATGTTGTCCCGACTCGTCGCGTAGGGCCGCGACTCGTGGAAGCCGGCGCAAACGTTGTTGGGAAGATCCGACAAATTGTTCTGCTGCGTGCTGCTTACAATATTGACTTGACTATTGGACGCTATGCTTTCGTTAATCGCGTTGTTGGCGTTCGCCGCGGTGATCGCCGCGTTCAAGCTGGTCATGTTACTCGCGCTGGCGACCATGCCTTTCTGTATGTTAATGTTAGTCGCGTTGTTTATTTCTACGTTTGTACATAGGGCGCGATTCTCCGCGTCGAGATTCGACTCGCTCGAATTGTTCTCGGGCTGCTTGTTCAATGTTGGCAGTACAACGTTGTCCAGGTACGCCTTGGTCCAGACACTTCGCTCGTTGCTGAGCTCCGAGCCCGAGTCCGAGTTGTTACTGTCGATACTCGATGTCGCTTTAATGCCTACGCTATTTTTCGCCACATTAGCGCTATTATTACTACCGAAGGATGAGTACTCGGCCTCGAGGTTGCCGTCCCTGGCGTTCGAGCTGCATTGACTCGGCACACTCGGCGATGTCGAGGACGGCGAGAGATCCGACGAGGTAGTCGCCATTGCGTTCTCCTTCTCGTGACACTCCAGATCGGCTTTCTCGCGTGAATTCTCCACATCCTCTGTTTCCACGCTCGCGCATTCGATAGGAGCAGCGAGGGCATTGTCAATTGCGACATTCGAGTAGGAAGGCTCCTCGTTGACTCCCGCGATGGACACTTGCTCACACTGCCCGTACAGATCGATCACGGCAAAAACGTACGGCGGTAGATCGGTCGCGGCCACTCCCTGATCCACGTTGTTGATGAACAAGTGTAGCCGACTGTCCTCGTCGATCAGCAAGCCCACGATAGAGTTGAACTGAAGGTTCTCCAAGCCGGCGCCGTATTTCGTCTTCACCCTCGTGCCGTTGTGGAATATCCAATCGCTGCAGATGATCCAAGAGTGCCTCTTAAAGCCGAGCGCCGTTAACGGGAAGCTCGTCTGCTTCTCCGGCGATATGCAAGAAACGCCACAAAGGATATTCGATACCCAACGTTCGTTTAGCTTCTCTATTCTAACTTGGAACGGTTTACCCTTTATCAGCGGACGACTGGACATCACTACGCCCTGATTGTAACTGGCCACTCGCTTGGCGACCGTCTTCGTCTCGAGCTGAATGTTCCTGCCGTGATTCTCGTGGAATTCGTAGCTCCAATCTCCGTCGCTGGTGGTTAAACCGGTGGCGGCGGCTTGCGTCGGCGTGAGCGTCGTCTCGTTAATCAGTTTCCCTTCGGACACATCGATGGACGTGTCCATTCCCGCGTCGTTTCTCGGCGGCATTGGATCCAGCAGGAGTTCCAGCGAGTCTTGCAGTCTCAAACTAGCGTTAGGGGATATGACGGGATTCTGCTGCCTGCTGCTGGTGATGTTCACCGCCACGGTGCTGCCGAAGAGCTCGATCACCGCGTACACCATCTCCGGCACGTCGGACGCCGCCACGCCCATGTCCTCGCCGTTTACGTAGAACTTCAGGTTGCCCTCATGCGTGCGCTTTACACCGATCTTGTCGCCCACCCGCAACCAATCCAGGCTCGTACAGTAGTTCGAGGAGAGCGCGAAACCCATGTGTCTCACCTCGTTACCCGTCAAGTACCAAGCGTCGCTCGGAACGGACGTCATACCAGGTACGAGATTCATCGACGTCAACCAATTGCCCGTCTCGTTACTCAGGACACCTATTCTCAGGCAACCGCTCCACTCACGCGCCACTTCCTGAATGGCGATCTCGAACAACTCGTTATTCTCCAGCGCTGCCTCGCTCAACAAGACAGCATTATTGTATTCCCTACACCTGGTCGCCACTGTTCTGTCGTTGTTCAGTTGAATGTTCAGTCCGACCGACTCGTGGAACTTGTGTAGAATCTCCGTTTGCACCTGAGGCTGAATTACCGAAGTCGGCTGTTGACTAATACTGTTCTCTGATGGCAAGTATTGCTGCGTCAAAGGGTCCCTCCGCTCGGGCAACACGATCGTCACCTGAGATACGATACTCGGGATTAATACACTAAAACACGATTGCCATCGGACAAGCATATATTCTTATACCTGTGCGCATTGACCATACAAGTCGATCACTGGGTAAACGTTCGGCGGTAAACCGGTACAGGCGGGACCTTGGTCCACTCCGTCCAAGAAATAATGTAAGGAGGAATCCGAGCACCGCATCATTCCGATCCGATTACCTTCCATCAATTTATCCAAATCGCAGCTGTAGTTGTTACGCAACGTCACACCGTCACGCATTACTGTCGACCCGGACAGCATCCACGTATCGTGATCGATGTCTGTCATCGTAGACGGAAACTCTAATTCATCAGGTCTTATCACAGTGACCCCTGTAAGTAGTTTTATTCTTGAAAAATTATGGAAAACTTTTATTACATTTGGTACATACTCGTCATGACAACTAGGATAGAGCAATTACCTGCTTCTATAGCACCGGACCATCTGGCAACCATTTTATCTATCGTCACCTCGAACATTTCGCCATCACGTAGCGCGCGATTCGCAATCACAATAGCTTCGTTGAATTCACCAAGGGCTCGCGGCCTGGACGCCGTTAAACCGTTGTTCGTAATCCGCGCGTTTTTACCGTGTACATGATGAAACCTTAGATCGCTGTCAATAGATTTACACAATGTAATTCACATGTGGCTCGACGATAAGCCACTGAATTGTTAAGAAATTGTATTGAATTGTCAGGAAATCATACCTATACAACGTCGTATTGCTAAAGCTCGAATTATTTGTGGTCGGACTGTAAAAGTCCACGTTGTCGACTATAGTGGCTTGGGCGGCCTGCCCGTAGAGATCAATCACCCCGTAGACCCTCTCGGGCACGTTCATCGCAGCTACACCTTGATCGGCGCCATTCACGTAGAAATGTAGCGTCGCGTTGTCCTTCCTCATCACGCCTACGCGATCGCCGATTTGCAGACGATCCAGATTCTGACCGTATTGATCTATCATGGTGGTACCGTTGTGCATCACGCCGTTGCCCGTCATCATCCACGTGCCAGATCTGCAACCGATACGAGCCGCCTTCGAGCAATAACATAAGCGAATGAACAACTCACCGCACATACGGTGGCTCGGTGGCGATAACTGCGTGAAAACCGCTTGAGACTGGCCTCACCTACCTGACATTTGTCATGGTAAACGGGAATTCCAGTTCCGTCGGGGAATGCGTGGTGACTCCTATCTCGATGGAACCGGCCCATTTAGTGACAATTTTGTCCAGTCTGACTTCGAACAACTCATTCGGCTTCAATGGCCTCGACGTCAATACCACGCCATTATTGAAATCGTCTATGGCACTGCGAAAAAATTTACATCCTTTGTTAAGAAAACGCGTGCGATTGAAAAATTGTCAGATGTAGCGAATGTATCTCTGTTTATATGTACTTAGGCCTATGCGCTGTACGTCCGTTGTTGATTACGTCGGCATGTGTCCCACAACAGGGATGGAACATCAGTCTATCAGGTAGCTCCTCTTCACCAACTTCTATGAAATTTACATATGTCATAATATAGCAGTTTTTATTTCTGTGAAACTTGTCAGAGATCCTATGTATGTATTACCTTCGCTGTCTAGACCTTGTAGCTGCAATGTGTTTCTCCTAGTGACTAGATTCTGCTCTTCTCTCTCGTCGCGATCGACAATGGTTACTTTCACGGTCATTCCATAAAGATCTATCACACCCCATACGCCCGCCGGTACTTTAGCAGCGACACCCTGATTCAGGCCATTGATTAAGTAGTGAAGATCTCCGTTACTTTGCCTAATCATTCCCACACGGTCCCCTTCCTAAGAGAGAACGTAAAACAGAATAACGACTTGAAAAGAAAAGCAAGTTTAAATATAGATTCAGTGTTGTAACTCTGGCCTTATCACACATACCCGCAATTCGTCCAAGTTGAATTCGCCGTATTCCCGTTGCGTACCTTTGCCGTTTGTTAGAATACCACAGCCGGACATCATCGTTGTACCTGAACGCATATTGGTCATCGTCGCTGGAAACTCCAGTGCCGTAGGACTGTGAGTGGTAACGCCAACCTCTATACTTCCCGACCACTTGTATACTAGCCTATCTATTCGTATCTGCAACATAGCAATTTACCGAGAAGATAAGAGAGTAAGTCTTGCTATAGAATCGCAACAGCTAATCAGTCTTGTTATTGCAATTTATGTAAATACTTTCTTGCAATTGATAACATCGATCCGAATGCTTACCTCAAATAATTCATTATCTCGCAGCGGCCTGTGAGTCATTACGACACCGTTGTTAAACTCGTCGAGCGGCCTCCGCCTCTCGGCGGTCCTGGCGTTATTCGAGAGCTTCACCAACGAGCCAACTCTCTCGTGAAACCTCAACCTGTCCTCCCTTATCGCGGCGGGAGTTGGATTCTTCGGTAAATTAACGTTTACATTGACACTTAGATTAACATTTAAGTTAGCGACTAGATTTGTTGTCGAGGAACTAGAGGTTTCCCCCACAGCGTAGTCATTATTAATCTCGACTTCGTCTTTCGGCACGTTACACAAAGCGGCAAGTCTCGGGTGAGCAACGCTGACCTGTACGCAATCACCGTACATATCTACAACGGCAAAAATACGCTCCGGAATGTTGCTGACCGCAACGCCTTGCGAAACACCGTTGATGTAGAATACCAGCTCATGCTACAATTGCATATAGAAGATTGTCATTAATTTCACCGCGGAATAACAGATACGGGCTAATAAACTGTGAATTACATTGGACGTCCGCATGACTCCCAAAGTGTTCCCCTCCTCCAGATCAGTAAGATCCATCCCGTATATCTCCACGATGCGGTCGCCGTCGTGAACTATGCCGGAGCCGGTCATAATCCAAGATCCGTGACGAAGGTTTATGGCACAGGATGGTATCTCCAGGGTCTCGGGATCGCATTCCGTTACTCCAATTTCTATGCTGCCGCTCCACGATATGATCTGCGCAACCACCATTTTCCAGAGTTAAATGCAAGTCAAACTTCAACGCACAATTATATCAGCGCTTTTGTAACACGCTGCCTGTCAGTGTATCTCTAAAAATAAACTAAATTAAACATGACGAACGAGGTAAATAACACATGTAGGATATTTATCGACAAACAACACCGCGTGTAATTAACGTTATTTCATTATTCTGCGTTATTTTGTCGCTGGACGGTGGCCGGGAACGGGCCGCAGGCGTCTTTCTCGCGGCAGGCGTGCGCGTGTATTACCTTCTTGTCGATGGTGACTTCGAAGAGCTCGTCGTCCTGGAGCGGCTCGGCGCTGAACACCAGGCCGTTATTGTACTCGGAGAAATTGCGCGTGGCGGTGCAGTTGTTGTTGCTGAGGGTGACACGGTGGCCGCATCGCCGGTGGAACATGTCGAACGCAGGTCACCGTGTGTTGTGTTGTGTGTCGCGCCGCGTCTCGTGTCTCGCCTCGCGTCGTGCCGTGCGGCGTGCGGTGCGGTGCGGTGCGGTGCGGTGCGTGCGATCGGTCGGCTGTGCCCGCGCTGTGGTCGACATTCGACATACCAACCAGACGCGCCGCGCTGCGCTGCGCCGCGCCGCGACGCGTCGGCATCGCCGCGCCGCCCTTCGCCCTCCGTCGCTCCGGGATCGGATATCGGGGATCCGCGGTTTCGGTAATTATATGCAATATATAACGCTCTCATCTCCGATTTTCCTGAAATTTTGTAAATTTGTATATTTTGATACGTAGAATATAGAATAGATACTGAGAAGGAAAATCTCGTCGCTCTTTTGTTCCGTTTGTTTATAATTATAAAAGATAAAGTAGAGATTACAAAATTTCAGGAAAATCGGAGGTGAGAGCGTTATACTGCACATTTACCCTTTTTTGGGTACTCTTTGCCCCTGAATTGAAATAAGTAATAACTGGGAACGCGCTTATTTTCCTTTCCTCTGAAAAAATAATCTGCGTTTATTACGTTTTACGTATGGAAAATGTGATATAAATTTTTTTAGTAATATTAATATTTTTGTTATCGAGCTTATAATTAATAAGAAATATTTGAAAAAATACGCCGTGTATACAAGCTTTATACAGCAGAATGGTTTGGTGGGCCCATTTCGCAATTGAAGGGCCATCTAGAAACTTACTGAGGGAACATCACGTCATGAAGCAGTCGATAATAGTACCGATCACTCTGATACCGACATAACTATAATTAATAAATTAGTAAATTCGGTCTTTTAAATCTTTAGATCGTTTTAGATCTAGTCCTAGATCTAAATAGCTTGAAGATTCCATTCAGCCAATGAAATAACTCAAAATCGTTCTCTTATTATTTATGAATACCATATCCTGTGATCTGTTTAAACCCAGGTAGAACAGCAAGTCACAATAAAGTCAAAATGATGTCAAAATGACTGCAAAATGACGATTTTTGGTCATTTTACAATCATTTTACCATCATTTTGACGTCATTTTGATTTTATTGTGACTTTCTGTTCTCCCTGGGAAATGCCTTATGTCCCGATTTATAACGTCTTTAGGACATTACAGTAGACCCTCATATAACATATAAACGGCGTTCTTTTATTATATGAGTCTCATAAATTAATACGAATTAATTATGTATGCATATGGATATTTATATTTATAAAAGATGTAAGAGTTTATTATAAAAAATGTAAAATAAACATAAAGATGTAACAGTAACATATTTTTATTTTACTTTAAAATAAACAAATATTAAAAATTTTTCCGTCGTGTTATACGAATCCGTGTTACGCAAACTTATGTTACATGAGGGTCTACTGTATTTTAAGATGTTTTTAAGGCGTCTTATTTTGAATCACTTTTAGATATATTGCGAAGTAAAAATTATATGTAAACTTGTTAATAAGAAGAAAAATATGAAAGAGAAGAATATTGCTTAATAAATCGACATGTAAATAATTTAATATTTACGCGCATTCTTCGATTTACGCGGTATTTTTTATACATAGTTTTTTACGCGGTAAATAAACCCTCCATTTTACGCAGTTGATTTACGCGGTTAGAAAATATGTGTATTTCTGTGGTATTTATTGGAATTATTATGTAGGGTGTCCCACAGGTTTCTCCGTAAAAACTTTAGTAGTATGTTCTATATATGATTAGAAATAAGAAAAAGAAGTTATATAAACATAGGTCTCAAAATACTTTATTAGAAAGTTATAGCAAAAGTATAGAATTTCGTATTGAAGAAATAATAACGGTCTTGTCATAGACAAGTGACACGCCGTATATTATAACATAAGTGATATGCCGTTCGATGATATTTATCCTATCCGCTTCTTCTAGTCGTGCGTACTATTTGAAATGATTGAAGGTGATCATAAAAACTTGTATGAATACTAGTAGCGAGCAGTACTATGTAGAACATTATCTCAAAATGCCATGAGTTTTCACAAACGATCACAAACGAAGAATATATATCTACGGATATTCATTTTGTGTATGGTTTGTGCCCTAGTGAAAAAATTTCTTATATTTTCTCAGTCTAAGAATTTCTCATATTTTAGATTTATGAACAATTCTGAAAAAATATGTAAAATTTCTCAAATAGTTTCAGAAATGGTTGGATGAGGATTTTTGGGATATTTCAGTATGCGTATGTAGAGTACGTAACAATTTTTGATAAATTGTGTGAATTTTTTTATATTTATTCAGATTTTTATTAAAAATGTGTTGAGAAAAATCTGAAATAGTTCAATATTATTTTGTCTTAGTTTTTTTTAAAAACGTTCCAACTCGTATAAAAAGTCTGAAAGATTCTGAACATTCTGAGAAAGTCTTAAAATTTTTGTAGAAATTCTGATTTAATTGGTACATTTACCTTAATAACATGAAAAATTTTAAGACATTTTTCCACCAGCGTGCAGAGAATGTAATGGTTTCTTAGAGAATAGAACGAAGATTTCCTATCAGAAGAGCCAAATCACACACAGTTTTTACTAATATGTTTATTTGCAATTACGCTTGACGGGTTCAAATTCTTATAAGGATGATAAATATTACATCGATGAATATAGCTTAATTGTATTGACGTGGACGGACGGGACTTAGAAATGCAAACTTAACTGAAATTGTTTTTTACACATTTCATATTTCTGCTATAACTTTCTAATAAAGCATTTTGAGACCTATGTTTATATATAACATTTTTTTCTTATTTCCGCTATAGGAGATACTACCAAAGTTTCTACGGAATAACCTGAAACACCCTGTACATTAGTGAGCCGAAAGTTCTTACTTGATTGTACTCATTACATTATTCTGACCTTTTTTTTTACTTGTGGAGAGTACATTAAGCTTATCCATTAAGTAACAACAAATTTATTTTTCTGCACTTCGAGAAATAAATATTTTTACAGGATGAACGTACTTTTCTCTTACGTTTCTTTTTGTACTGGCACTACATTTACGCAAAGTTCAGCCGTGTAAAAAAAGCCACGTGGAACGAATACTCTTCGTAAATCGAAGCACGAGTATACATGACATTGATATGTAACGATCTACTACTTAATAATTGGAGATTAGTCGATCGTTAGCTAAATTATGTATTATTGATATATCGATTTATCAGATAATTCTAATTTCAGATAATTCTATCTCACATTTTTAGCCTTACGTTAAAACGTTTCCGAACAACTTCGCTTTAATTATGACATGATATACTGAATAATGCAAATATCATAATGCCAGATCAATTGACAGCAAATGTTTTATCTATGTTATAATCATAATTGATCACACTGAAAATCTAAGTGTGTTATTTTAGCTGAAGTTCTTTTTACACATTTCTTGCCGTTTTAAAACATTTAACACGATTGAACACATTAACTTTTAATTTAATATAATTTAACGTGTTAAATGACGTAATTTAACACATAAAGAAACATGTAAAAAGAGTTTCAGTCTAATGTGCTATTTACGTTTATGCATGTAAAAAGTAACACACGTGCATTAGCAGTGCATATATGTCATGTATTTTAATTAATAAATGTTACATCGTCGTTTTTGTAGTTGATAATGTAAATAGCTGTATATGCAACAAAAAATGTCTTGTATAAAAGACAACTTATAGACGTCAGAAAATCTTGAACACGTCTAACAAGGGAAGGGTCAACCCTCGGGGTCACCGATTTTGTCGAAATTTTACTAAAATGTAGTATTGATATAGAAGTGACAAATGCTGTACGGAGACGATGCGCTTCTCAACCGTTGCCGAGAAATCGCGATGTACTTATATTACAGTATACATCATATACAATATATTTATTATTATTATTATTACTTTTAGACAAAAAAATGTTTATGATTATAATTTTAAAACTGTGCATAAAATGTTCGTAAAATATTAGCGATTTTGAAAGTAAATAAAAAAATATATATATATTGGCGGGGATATTTACATAATATTAAAAAAATTGTATGTATATTTATTGGTTTATTTATTAGTTTTGTATAGGTATAAAAAAAAGGTTACAATAAAAAAAGGCGTACAAAAAGAGAATATTATAATAAAATGATTGCGATTATTCGTCGTCTTGCTCTGTAACTTTACAAACTTTAGAGTGATTGAAATAAAAAAAACAAGTGAAACATAGAACTGACTTACACCAAGCACACTTTATAAATCCAATTTTTTCGCAAGCACATTTTGTTTTTAATAATGAGACAGGAAAACACACGTCATTAACATTCAAAAAGCTCGGCCGTTGGCTCGTCAGTTTTGATGCAAACCATGCGTATTTAATCATAAGTGAAAATACCGGAGCATTTAACTGATGCAATATTAAAGAGTGAATTTTTATAACATCTTCACGAGATGCTATTTCTCTTTTTTCTTGTAGTAATATAGGAGCCTTTTTTTATTGTAACCTTTTTTTTATACCTATACAAAACTAATAAATAAACCAATAAATATACATACAATTTTTTTAATATTATGTAAATATCCCCGCCAATATATATATATTTTTTTATTTACTTTCAAAATCGCTAATATTTTACGAACATTTTATGCACAGTTTTAAAATTATAATCATAAACATTTTTTTTGTCTAAAAGTAATAATAATAATAATAAATATATTGTATATGATGTATACTGTAATATAAGTACATCGCGATTTCTCGGCAACGGTTGAGAAGCGCATCGTCTCCGTACAGCATTTGTCACTTCTATATCAATACTACATTTTAGTAAAATTTCGACAAAATCGGTGACCCCGAGGGTTGACCCTTCCCTTGTAAGTTTTTTTTAGTAAGACACTTTAGAAATATATCTTTGACATTTTTTAGACATGCGTGTTGTCTAGGAATTCTTGAGATAAAGCGCTACTTTAGAGCCCTCACGCGAGTCCAAAGACACTAAATTAGTGTTTGTAATATTTATCATACCATCATGCTTCCCTGGATCTACCTAGACAAAAATTGTTGAATTTCTCTTTTCGTACGTTTTTATTTTTATAAATTCAGGGGGTCGATTATGTATCTTTTCCCCTAGGGCGGAAAAGTGAAAAGTGAAAAGTTTCATGTAACTACTATTGGTGTTGAATAGAAAGAGATAGTCACATGAAACTTTTCACTTTTCACGTTTCCGCCCTAGGGGAAAAGATACATCGATCCCCTGTAACGAAGATTTATATAATAGTAAATGTCTTCGATAACAGTAATGTATTCGTGTTAATCGCATAAAGTACTTATTTGAAGACGCGTGTTATTTTGAAAACTGTCTGAAATATCACAAGGAAGAAGAAAGATGTATAATTGTAATTCTTAATAATTAATAAAAAATTTTGACATAAAAGCCGTACTATTTTAGTTCTATGCGAATTCAAAGATCTTAAATCGGTATGTATTATATTTATGTTTGCCTCGATCCATAAAAATTAAACTTTTTTTCACATTTTTGCTATTATAAATTTCGCAACAAAAACTTACATAATGGTAAATATTTTCGGTAATAATAGCGCATTTGCTTCGATTGCACAATTTATATATTTATTTGAAAGCGCGTGTTGATTTTTGAAAATTATCTGAGTTATCGCGTGGAAGAAGCAAGATGTATAAAAAAACATAATATTAAAAATTTTTAAATTTTTAAATTTAAGTTTTTAAATTTTTAACTCTTTTTAATTTTTTGTAATGATTATTATTAAATTTTTATTAATAATTATAATTGTAGTTAATAATAAAAATTAATTACAAAAATTTTTATTAAAATTTTTTAGATAAAAATCTATATTATTTTAATCCTATACGAGTCCAAAGATCCTAAATCAATATTTATTATGTCTTTCAATTTTTCCTATACTCACGAGATAAGCTGATAGACCTGAGTGACCCTTTGTTATCGCTAAATATCTGTACATCTGTAACTGTACATTTATATACCTACATATATAGGTATGTACATTGCAGATATTGTTAGAGACATATGTGATAGTTTTTGTTTGATAGTTGATAAAAATCGAGGAATGCGCCGATGTGGAAATATATTTAACCCGTATCGTACGAGGCTTGGAAAAGAGAGAAACAACAAATAATTATTTAATATCACTTATACAAAAGTTTACTTCGTAAATCGATTAGTCGTGAGTGTCATCAAACTTTTTAAATTAGCACACGGTGTACTCATAAAATCTGTTATTGACCATCACACTTTTATCTTCGCAGTTAATCTACCCTTCCTCGACTCTTTAGCACGTCAACAAATCGATTCCAATCAACAGCGTGTCGCGATAATAGATGTCGAGAAATGATTGTTTCCGAAGAGAGTCCTCTGTACAAGTCAAAGTCTAATTATTATTCTCATAACTTTGTTGTCGATTATCACCCTCTCTTTCGTCTCTCTTAATCTCTTTATCCTTTTAAACTTTTTAACATATAATACTAGGTCAGTTTTGACGAACAGGAAGACCGACTATTTGTTCCGCGATGGAAGCCACCGCGAAATAGTTGTTCTCGCAAATAAAAAATTTTTTCATTATAACCATTATCATTTTTATTAACGGAAAATAGATTTATGTAAACGCAGTAAAGGAATGTTTTTTTTTTTTTTTCAAGAAAAGAGTGGAAGAAGAAATCTTAGATTATTAGAAATACGTTAAGCGAATTAAATCTATAATATACATATTTATGATTTACTGCTGACTGTTGCCTTTCTCTCTACAATCAGTCAATTAGCGCGATTCGTCTTAGACCATGGATTTGGCAAACAGAAAAGTCGACCATGCGCATGATCTCCGATAAGAGATGTTTATCGGTTAATCTTGTTATTTTTAAATATGAACAAGTTTCTCGAATATCGTTTATATTCCATTACAAATGTTGGAGCAAAACTGCCAACGAGATATTATTTTAGAGGTCTGACTTGAATAATTAACAAACATATAGACAAATGGGCAGCTCTTCCCCTACGTATGTCTCCTGGAGGGAACCGGCGCGAAATCAGTGCTCCCCTCAGATAGAAGCGCGGAAGACAGAAACTCGTAATGCCGGAATGGACTTTGAGCGGTCAAAGATTGTCCCGAGACGATACACGAGAGGTACTCTCCTTCGGTGGTGGTGGCTGTAGATAAATGTTAATCGTCCTGCTGGGGACGTCGCTCAGTCGTCAGTTTGAGAATAAAGCCGGACACAGAAAGGAGCAGCTGGAAGACAAAAAGAAAAAACAGATCGTGAAAAATGGCTTTTGCTATGTCAACGGATCCACCCGGGCCGGAAGCCCGGGCCCTGGCCGAGAAGGAGCTCAGGGAAACTGAGGAGAACGTGAAAAAGGGCATCGAAACTCTGAGGAAATATATCGAAGGTTGGTGAACTCGTCATTTTTTCGCAATTTAAATCTGAAGCACGTAACACTTATTCGAGTATTTCTATTTCTAATTTGCGAAGTCTTCGTGTTTCTTTTTCCTTTGCTTTTCTACTACCAAAATATTGTTTAACCTCTTTTGTCGTACGTATTCCATGTTATTCCTGAGGAGAAAATACGCGTCTTCGTACATCGTTACAAATTTGCTCCTTAGAAAATAAATTCTTCTACGAGGTATTCGAGTTTTTCTATTCTATTCTATTTATTTATTTATTTATATTTTTTTCTAATTAATTTAATTTTTTATTACGCTTTTATAACGGTTCACATAGTTATAATGATCTTATAATTATTCAGATAATTAAAATGTTTTTATAATCAATCTAATAGTTGTAAGATTTCGCTGTATTTTAAAGATATTAGTTCAGAAGAATCTCTCGTAGAAAATATCATTTGCCAGATATTTTACCCGATAGTTTTTTACAGAAAAAGAAAACTAATAAAAAATTTTATTTCATGCATTTTCTACTGGCAAATATATTATTTTAGAATATTTCAAGATATATGTACAATATATTTTATAATTCGCGACTTTAATTTTTACAATTACTATATTCTTTATTGAATTTTAAGTCAATCTTTTCTTACAATTAGCAAAAGTGTTGCAAAAATAGTTTCCGAGTTATAATTATTGAAAAGGAAAGTCCCTTTGCAAACTAACAAATAATAAAAATTTATTACTTGGCTAATTTCTTTTGCGCGAGTGAACTTTTCTTCGGAATTTATTTAGAAACTTAGTTGGAAATTTGTTGCTTCCAATTAAAAGTGCGATATAATATGTGGAAGACAACTGTAAATTTAATATAAGAAATGGAATAAACATTTTCGAACTCCATTCATCGTCAATAAATCATATAATTTGCTACGAATTTTATCTCCGAACGAAAGATTAGCCTTCTGCGGCCCTATTCTCGAATCCTTTTCATGAAACTCGCATGCGAAATTCAATGTTTTTCAAATAGTCACAATGGATCGACTCGTATCGGCAGAATATCGAGATACAAACTTATCGAAACTGATATAATAAGAACGGTCATTCGCGTATTCTGAGAATTATGAATAGAGTTATTTATTGTTAGCTTTGCACAATAAATATAGCGTTAAGTTATCTCGAAAATTATAGAATTTGATGCGGACTCGTGCCTCTGGAAAATTTCATCACTAAATGCTAATCACCAAAGATTAGCATTATCGCGTTATTACATGTCTTCTTATATATTTTATGTCGATTATCCATTATCGCGTTTGTCCGAGTTATTTCGACTAACAAGTAAGTGATAAATATACGGCTATTAAATTAAAGAAGAAATATATATTTTTTGCGATAGCGAACGTCTGTTTTTAGTAAAGAAAGAATCTATCACGCGGATAGCCACATAGAGTATTCTTTCATATGTAAACGAAACAAGTCGTTCAGAGATTAAGAGTTTTCTTAATTTATTAATGCCATCACTTAAACAAAAATTATTATCGAGACCGTTTGAACGACAGAAGCTGAATGGAGCTGCCTGAATAGATGTATTGATAATGTTGAGGTCAGCGCTGTGACACTCTGATAATCTCGTTTCCTTTTATCTTTCCTCGCTGCAAACGCATGCACAGCAACGCGGCCCGACTCATCTTCTCGGAATTAAAATCGAACTTCTTAAACCTTAAACCGTGACGTCGACTCTTAAAATTGCTACTACACTTCACATCGTTACAAAACACATACGGAGCTTCGAGCACCGACCGTCGCAAAACATCTCAAAGTCTAATCGTCTATAGCCTTCTGTTAGTCGAGAAGTGAGAAGTAATTATTAATTTCAATTTTATATATGAAAATGAATGAAATATGCAATGTCGTTTGCTACGCAACACGTTTTTTGCGACAAATTTCTGAATATTCAAAAGTAAATGAATGCATACTCGCTTTACGTAACTTAATTTGTAGTCCAACGTAAAGCCGTTTGTAAACGTCACGCACTACAAAAACAATCTATGGCGACAGGAATGTATTAGATACGGTTAAGGAATACGTTTTCTTGTCGTAAGTGTCCATACACGCGCGTTGCGCGATAAGGACATATTGGACGATAAAAAAAATCTTTTGATAAAACGATCGATGAAGTCAAGCGCACCTTGACCCCCGGGCATGTGAAACAATAGTAGGTGCACACGTGATATCGCGCCGTTTGAGGACCTTTCGAGTCGGTAGATCTGATTCCCGAAGACACCTTCGGGACACTTGACGCTTGTTTTCCAAAATAAATGTATATCTCGATGTTACACGGAGTCGCATATCGAGACGTTGAACTCCGGAGGCGCGTAACGCTTATATCGCGTAATAAAATCGCGGTGATACAATCCCAGCGATAAGCTAACTGACGCCCGGTTTTATTCGGCAATTGGGCAACTCTTCGTATCTGTCGCTATGCGGATAAAAATTACAGGCTCCGAGAGCGCGTATTTATCATCGCGGATGTCGTCCGCAAATCGTTTTCGGTCGCGCCGTCCCTTATCCGTTTTCGTTGATCGGCATTGCGCATTCGTGTGCACGAGCATCTGTTTAAACTTGAAATGGAGAATAAATGGCGACCCTCGTGTGCAATTTCCCTAATAAGGAGCACAGAGGTGATTACTTTAAGAATAGGCATCGTGACCTCGCACGCAAAGTCGCCCCGAAGCGATCTGGTGGCTTTTATGCCATGAAAACGAGCGTAGGACGATCGGCGAAGGCTAAAATTAGCGTTTTTTTTTTATATACTGTTTGCGCACTGAATGATTAATAATTGCAAATCAAACTCGCCGATTGCCTCGTTCTCGATCGATCATTTTCATTCGAAAGTCCGCCGCATTTGTAACTTTTGTTGATTGCGATGACACACGCGACTTGACTGTGTACCTTGATCGAAAAGCTATACGATAACGTGACGGTACGATACAAAGTCCGATAATTCTGACAGATAAGAGGAATGGATCAGCTGGCGATGAATCATTAGTCGTCATTATTGTTGCAAGAAGATGCGCGCGTACCGGCTATTCATATCAGCCACGTGCGCAAGATTGCTGCGTTAGTATCGCTAAAAATAAAAAATATCTAATTTAGTTCATTATTAATAAAAAATTAATAAATAAAAAATTAACTAATTTTATGGATAGAGTGACATGGATCTATAAAAGTTATCTTTTTAAAAAGAGGTCCAAAAAAGGCGCCAAGTACAGGCGCCTGTCTATCTACAAAAAATATGATATTAGAAAATGGCATCAAGTAGGAATAAATCTTTGAAATAAAGCTGTTGTATATTTTTGAAAAATTTAATCAAAATAAAAGAAAATATTTAATGTAAAAAAACTTGACGCTGCTACACCTAAACATATTCAAAAACAATTAAAATGTGTGTTTATGTGTAAAATGGACATAATAATATGTTTTAATATTAAATATATAACAAATAATATTAATATATTATATAAATTTAAGTTACTCGATGTAGCAGCGCTAAGTTTTTTGCATTAAATGTTTCTTGGATGTCTTTGTATATCCTTTGCGTTATTTTTACGTTCATACACCATCGATGTTGTCAAAGTTAGCAATATCACGAATCTTTATGTTTCAGAGGACAAAACACTCTATTATTGTACCGATGATGATTTCCTCATGATCTTCCTCCGGCCTTGCAAATTTTATCCGGAGAGCGCGCTGGAGCTAATGAGACGCATCGCGGACTTCAAGGTGAAGCATGCGGTTCTGCTGGACAATTTGTTGCCGAGCGACGAAAAAGAGGCCTTCACCGAACACAATATCGTTAACGTATTGAAAGACAAAGATCACAAAAATCGCAGGGTGATGGTAGTGAATTCCGGCAAAGCCTGGAATCCATCAAAAGTCACCTGCGATCAGATATTTCGTATGTTCTATTTGATACACGAGTTGGCCATGCAGGAACCGGAAACGCAGGTACGAGTGAAATATCGTTATTATTGCGTCTCTCCTTACATAAACACGCAAAAACTAAATAATTAAAATATAATAATAAAGGCTAATAAAGACTAAATAATTAAATTTAGATAATTTGCTTCAGATATAAATGTAAATACGTTACAATATTAAGAAGTGAAAGAAGCTTAAATTAGACATTCTTTCTTAAACTTTTGCATATACAGGTCTTCGTATACTGTGAATCATTGTGTACTACAAAAGTATAAATTAGCTATAAACACGTATACGTGTATATAATCATCGAGCTGAACGTGCGATAATCCACGATCAGCAAAATTCCATTAACTTGACTGTGCAAGAAAGAAACATAAATTTTCGCGATCAATGCCAGAGAAAACGAAAACTTTAAACAGTATTGATACTATTATTTGTAATTATAAAATCAAATTTTACGTACGAGCACGTACACGCACTGTTAAATTCGTAGTGTCAGATTATACACAATTTGATATACTCATTTTTAACCGTTTCTATTTTTAATCATAGGTCACCACTGCTCTTACTCAATATGTTAATTTAACTAAAATTAAAAAAAAATCAACAATGTTAATTTAATTAAACCAATGCATGGAAAGTCAAAATAATACTGTTTTGTGTTGAAATAAAAAATTTCGATACACATGGTAGTTAAAAATAACAAAATGTTATTCAACTCCAAGTATTGGTTTAAACTTTAGTCTTTAACAGTGCGTTAGTTAAATTTAGTTAGTAACTAGTAATAACTATTTTAACAAAGTTAAGCGTCAAACCTAATTTTGATGGATGTAAGCGCGAGTCAGGCATGATTGCACTTTGTTCGCTTGATAAGAGATCCGATGAATAATCTAATATCAAAATACAAGAGAGAAAGAGAAAAGGGAGAAAGAGGGAGAGAATATTAAACTTTTTCTCGTCAAAATAAAATATGTAGGAAATATTAATTAACATTTTAGAATAGTTTTGTTAATAATTTAATTACAAGCGTTTTTATTCTTTTTCCTAGATATACGGCACGGTGGTGATAATGGATTTCGATGGGCTCTCCATGAAACAAGTCACTGGAATGACGCCATCCTTCTGCATGAGACTCCTTAGTTTCATTCAGGACGCGATGCCACTGCGTTTAAAAGAGGTTCGTATTAATGGTATACCAAATAAAATTGCTTCACAAAATTACTTTGAGAAAAGAAGAAGTTACCTACTTTTACGTCCTGCAATATACTTGGATCGAATATCGATGAGAATAAATATTATCTACTTGCTCTTTCTTTGTGGCTCATGTGATAGTAATTATTTTGTGTATTTTCGAAAATCAACTGTTATTATATAAATATATTGTATATTTCTAATTATATAAATATGTTGCACATTCTAATTGTACTCGATGTTCCTTCAGGTTCACTTTGTGAAACAGCCGTTCCTGTTTAACATGGTGTGGCAAATGTTCAAACCGTTCGTCCGGGAAAAATTGAAAAAACGCATGTTCTTCCACGGCTCCAAGATGTCTGCGCTCCACGCGCACATCCCACCGAGTCATCTGCCGAAAAACTACGATGGTGAACTGCCAGAAATAGATTACAGCGGTGCCGATTGGTATCCAGTGATGGTTGCTAACGAAACTAAAGTTAGAGGTATAAAATAAATCGATAAAGAAATGTCTATACATTTATAAAGTCCTTATGCAGCTTTAAATTTTCATAACGTCCGTTCTAAAGCTGGGTCTACACTATATAACAAAACACGTTATATATAGCAAAGTTATACAACTTGTTACAAAAAGAGAAGAAAAAATGTTATATAACATGATGTTATTTAACATTTTTCGTATTATATAACAAGTTATATGTTATCCATCAGTTGTCGGTAAAGATCAAAGGAAGTTATAAATCTTTCCTATATAACATATTTTAGTCAGTCTACACTTGAAACTTGTTGTGAAACATCCATTTGATTTTATTCAGAAGTTCAGTCTTGCTCTTACTGCATCTCGGAATGTTGCGTCCTTTCTACCTATCTTATGGCCGATTTTGTTTATGAGGTGTTCAAAATCAGAACTTGTCATCCTTGCAAAGTTTTTGAAACTACCGTCACATCGAACTTCTCCCATCAATAGATCTCTATCATCTCTTTCAAGATCTGCCAGAAGGGTTGTACCAATATATTTTTTTCGAGCTTCTGATGGTCGCACCCAGAATCGCCTTTTAGTCCTAATATGTTGTCCAGCCAAAATTACACAAGCTGCTGCTGCGAGACTTGCATCCTCTACGTTTGACGTCATTATCAATAGAGATGCGAAAAATGTTTTACAACTTGTTATTAAAATTATTTTTACAAAAATAATGTTATCCAGTAACAAGTTATATGACAAGTTGTACAACAATGCTGTACAACATGTTAAAAACAAATTTTTTATATAACGATGTTTTGTTATATAGTGTAGACCCAGCTTTATAAGATTAATCTACAAAAATAGATTATTGGAAGAATTTATTTTAGAGAGTTTTACATACATTTATTTTAGACTGTTATTTCTCAATATATTTATTAGGTATATCGAGATACGATTCTGCAATTTTATATACATACGTTTTGTAGTTGATTGACAATTAATATGTCGAATTACGTTAGATCATCTAAAGATCGTCTAAAGAGCAAAATTTTGTTGGATAAACAATAGTCTCAACGTGATTTCATAGAAAGAAATCTAATGAACTCAAATCTGGTGAATGTGGTGACCATGGGATTGATCCACCTTTCCTAAATTATTTGTTAGGAAAATTTAAAATTTGTATAAATAGATCACTCAAAATATATATTAAACTTTGCTAAAATGCAATTTTAATATTATTTACAAATTAAGTTTGTTATGTGTAGAACGGAAGTATTATAAAAGTTTAAAACTGCATCACACATACACACATACACACAACTAATATTTATCTGTTTATTTTACAGAGTGGAACTCTTATGGACGTCGCAAGAATTAATATACTGAACTTTCATGAGATAGTTGCTGTAGATATTGTTAAATATGTTTCTTCGCAATTTAAATAGATTCCAAACTATGGACAATTTAATATATTGAGTATATGATATTTAAAACGTAATACAACATATTTTATATATGAACAACTCTTTTTTAAACAAAATTGTATTTTGTATTTGTGTGTATAGTCCTATTAATAATAAAAAAATTGATAACAAAAAATGTAGTGCAAATTATAATAATATTCAACGAATATTAATTCATGATTTATAGATTTAAAACTTTGAATTATGATTATATTGAATTTTATTACGATAACTGAAGTACAAATATTTTATAGATAGTGTAGAGTTTTTATATGCATAAAAATAAACATTATTACTTTTATCCTTTCTAAATAACTCTTAACCCTTTTATTCCCAAATTATTTAACTACAAAAATTTGTTTGTATTTTTATGTATATTACGTGACAAATAAGCGAATTCTGAAAATATTTTGACATTTTGAAATGTTAATTTTGAAAATGTATAGTAAAGACTTTTCCACGTGTTACCAATGAATAATATATATTCACAGATATAGAATGGAAATATAGAGACCACATAGTAATATTTTATTTCATAATTCATAATATCCATTACAGTAGGAACGGTTTAATACAAGAATAAAACTATTAATTATCTTATAGATTCGCATTTAAAAGCTAAAAAGTATACTCTTTAGCATTGTATAATATCAAATTAATAAAGAGGTTTGAAAGCCGCGTATAATGTGAAGTACCTAAACTCTCGATAGCGAAATCTGTCAAGAACAGATTTTATAAGTGCCTGCTGCAAATTTTGTGGATAAAATATCAGCAGAAATATAACAGAATTTGCTAACAGAATTTGCTAACAGAACATAATAGCAGATTGACCGCGGAAACTGAACAAAATCTGCTATTTCGTAACCATTTAAATAGTGTATTTCTTAAAATGTTTACAAAATAATAAATTCTGCTCGGTTTCTACCGACAAGTTGCTGTCAGATTATATCGTTACGCTCTGCCGGCAAAACACGAATTTAATGCAGACACAGATGATATCAGATTTGTTGCGATATTTGAGCAAATCTGCTGTCAATCTGTTGTTATACTGCAGGAAAAGTTTGCTTTTTGGGTTCTTGTGGGATTCAATAATTCACTATTTACATAAATAGTCGATGTTGAAAATTATTGACGGTTCCTTATTAACCTTATAACTTATTTAATTTTATCAAATATCTAATAGCATTATAAATTGTTTGAGCTAGTATAGTAGACTCCCATAAAACGCGTACTTTATATATACGACAATTTCCTATAACGTTTGTTCCAACCCTCAATTACGCGGTGAATTATCTCCGTACTACATGGTTCTTTTCTAAACTGTGGTTTAGTACATTCAATTTATTATTGTGGTAATGGCAATTATTTTGGACTCTTGTGGTAAGATTATTCTTGTAATATGCAATTATTTTGTTGATAATTTCATTAAATTTAACATTTTATAACGTTATACATATATATAATGGCTCGTTAATACTAACAAGACTTTGTTTGCTTTGATTTATAAAATTTTTAAGCTTTTTTTGCGTTAAAACGAAATAAGAAATAATTAGTTATTGTTAAATTAAATTATATTTTTCTATAATGAAGGACGTATTCTTACGTTTTCTACTGAAAATAAATCTCGTACAACGCGGATTTTTATAGTACGAAATGCGTCCTAAGCGTTATACAGTTTTTACATTTGGTTTCACTTGCTTAGCTTTTTATTAAAACGTCACGTGTACGATTGCAACTTACTTCGATCGTAACTTCCTTCGATTGTAACTTACAATACTTCAATAGTAACTTACTTCGATCTACTTGTTTCGTAATCTACAGTTCTACATATTCGCAGTAAGCGGAAGTACTTACCTCATTATATAAATGTGATCAATTCTTACACGTAAGGCATTTATAAATACGATTTCCATGCGATTATGATAAATATAATATCGTGATGAAATCATGATACTGTGCTTATGCGTAACGTATACAGGGTGTCCCATTTTACTTTTTACGCAATTACCTTCGGAACTATTTGTTATTCGAAAATATTTCAAATAGAACTTACTCTGTTTCGAGGACATCCTATTACGAACATAAGACTTGTCTAAGTGGAGATACCTCCAAGATTTCAAAGTGACTTTTGTTTTTTTGTTAAATGGGATCCACTACTTTTTATTTTATCATCTTTTTCTATTAATCAATTTGAACAATTTACGTTCGAAAGATTTTTTATTTACTCAATATTTTTTAAAATATTCAGGGAAAATTCGGTAAATTTTTCAATATTTAGCTTTCACTATATTTCAATAATTGCTTGTCGGAGGGAAAAGTGGCACAAGACTTTTTTGACTGATTTGGTTTCAAAAATATGCTGTTGCAATAGTGCCCGAAAATAAAATGTTGTGTAAATTATATTACAACATACATACAGTACCGATCAAAAGTATCGCTTATTGAAAAGAAGTCGTTAAATACTTTTATAAAGAAAGACGTACATAAATGTTATAAAATATTATTCCAGTACTGTTATTTTATGCTTTGATAGGAATACTTTGAAAAAAAAAAAAAACACAAAGATTTTAATGATTTAATTGCATTGTTTCATATCGTCGACGATAACATGACGATAACACGAAAGATAAATAAATGTTATAAAATTTTATTTTAGTACTGTTATTTTATGCTTTAATAGGAATACTTTGAGAAAAAGATAAAGATCTTAATAATTTAATTGACGTTGAATAATTATCATTGACGATAATTGTTCAATTATATTATTAAGATCTTGTTTCTTTCCTCAAAGTCCTATCAAAGCATAAAATAACAGTACTAAAATAAAATTTTATAACATTTATGTACGTCTTTCTTCATTAAAGTAACGAATTCCCTCTCCATAAGTGATGCAATACTTTTTACCAGTACTGTAAGTGTTCACAAAAGTTGGGGCAAACAAATAGTTCCAGAGATAATTGCGCGGAAAGATTATAATGGGACATCCTGTATACGGCACGACAAATAGTATAAATGTTTCTTATGTTTTATAAAGAATTTTAACAGCGTTACTGTGCGATTTGAAGATTTACTACTCATATCGCACTCAAACGTTAAAACATTGTCAACGTCCGGTCCAAGAGGGCAGTTTGTTGATTAAAATTCGCGATTTGGCCTAGACCTCTATCAATATTCTATTGTATCTATTAATTTATTAATGCTCTATGTTGTTATGTAATATAATCGTATAATTTGATAATGAGTTGTATAATAAATTCCAGATACGGTTACAAAGGCTATTCCTTTTATTCACGATCCATATTCGCTTGGTCACCAATAATTCCGATCGAAATCCATTCCGAAAAGTTCCATAATGACTCGAAATTATCTAGCGGTCCGACAATCCGAATATCAAGATCATTCACGCCTGGGAATAACTGCAAACAGTTCGAAACTATATTTAAGTGAAGGAGATATAACTCCCGATATCCGCAGTCACGACCTCCGTTGCTTCATATTTTTCCGCGACTACGCCATTTCCTAGAGCGCAGTAAAATATTTTAACCTTTGAACATAAAAATTTCTTCCTCATTTTTCTCTTTTCTGGTGTCGCATTTTCCGTTTCAATCAAATCTCGTAATATGTAGATTCTGTGGATTTGTATGCTTATATTCTTGCGCGATGATTCAAATTCTTTTCTTTGTTCTACAACCGCAAATAAATTACCATTTTTTTTGCTGAAAATAGATATTGTAGACGAAATTTTTACTCGATCTTTGCGAACACATTTCATTTTTCATATCAATCTCTTTAACGGACTTGCTCGAAATCAAATCTTGTACATAGACAATAAAGTTATTGTTGTTAGGTGTTACAAGAAAAAAAGAAGAAATAAAATAAAGAAATATTCGTACGCTTGGCGTGAGACTCTACCGTGTCTCTCGGGACGAACACCATTTTTCCTGGAATTGTCTGCAATTGTTGTTCCGGATGTTACAAATTAATTTGTATAATCACGTAATTTAATTCCGCTCGAAACTCGAAACTTACAATTAGATATTTATATTTCAAAACATCACGATCACGCGATTTCTTCGATTCTGCATCTTGTTCCTCGCATCTTTGTAATTTTCCACGTTATTTAAGCAGCGAAGTTTTCTTCAAATATAAGTGCATCTTGGTAGCACATATATGATTGTACACGAATGATTGCACGTTTTGCAACGTCACACGCACGTGTAAAGGTGGGGAAGACCTGTGGCTTTGAAATAATTCTGACTGGATTATTTCGACGCAGTTCTCATCGGCGCGGCGATTCGTGCACAGCGTTACTGACCCTCTTTCCTCCCAGGAAAGGTGGTCTTTCCTTTTCTCTCTGCCTTCCGGGATTCGCTCGCGCGTCATTCGCGACGAGTCGAGGGAGCGATAAAGACCGGTGAATCAACACACTCGGTTCTACAGTCATCGCGGCGCTCGTCCCTGTTTTTGATGATAATATTCGCGAATCTCGATGTGGGTGAATCGAAGTCTCGGTGATGAAAGACACACAGTTTTGTAACACGTGAAAATTGTTTCGAGAATAAGGGTGTGCGCGACTCTGAGGATCGGTGCGCGACCGAGATCTCTGCGAGATCGTTGAGGTAATATATTCTGGTGAGTATTCGCATTTCTTTTCACTTTGTTAATAATTCCTGCACGCCTTTTGCTAAATGATAAGTATTTAAGTATGTCGGAAATGCGTTTGTCATAATATCATTAATATCTGTTTTTCCCCTTTATTTGCAATGTCTATATTTACACTGTTAAAAGTAAAGAATAAAATTTAAATCAATACCTTAAATTTATTTTTAACTACTATGTGTGTCAAAATTTATTATTTTAATAAAAAACATAATTATTTACTCCATCAGTTTAGTTAAATTAAAATTGTTTTAGTTAAATTAACGACATATTAAGTAAGAACATAATAAACACTGCGCGGACATCATGTTTTTGGAGCACTTACTAGAACACCCTGGGATTTTTAAGTCTAAAAAGGTTTTTGAAAGCGTTTCTGTGTTAATCCGTATTATTAAAAATTCATGTATCATTTTTAAGGTTTCAAAAAGTGATTTCTATACTTCCACAAGGCCGGAACTGTTGCAATTTTGTTTAACTATAGGAATGGTTAAAAATGACTCGAATTGTGTATAATTTGACACTACAAATTTAACACTATACCTTCCCTTTTTGTTCGCTGCAATAATTAAGTGAGGTACTTGCTTCTTGATACAGTTGAAGGGGTTATTACCGGAGTATTATTTGTTGAGAAATATGATTACGTTATGCATTTATAACTTTTCGACGATAAATTGAAACAGATGCGTGGCTAATCACTTATCTAAGTATATTTTATTTTTAATATAGTTAATCTCTTTGTGATATTAAAAAGCGAAATCTATAGAAGTAATAAAAATAATAGTAAAAAATTTAGAAAATTAAATACATATATAATATATGTAATACAATAAATCGAAACTCATGTTGCAATAGTAACTACGGTTACGCTGGAAAAATATAATTATGAATAATTCAAATTTCGTTCATTAAAGTATTAATGACATTCATATAGTACGTTTATGTAAATGCCTCCATTGTACTTTACCCGCTACGCTTTAAACATCTCATTAAAACATTTGATTATGCCACGTGAAACAATAGATAGATTTCATTAACGCTAATTCACAAAAATATATACACATATAAAACTTCTACTGGACGTGAGTATTCAACTCGCGTGATTATACGTAAGAATTATTATATAGAAAATGTCTTTTATTTTTTATTTTTAGAATAATGTTTTCTAACAAAATTTTTAGTGCCGTTTTCTTCTCTATGCAAATTTAAATTTACACGAACAGTTCTACGTAGTGACGTAATTCTGCGTGTAATAATATATTCTGTTCATACAGATAGTTCTGTGTATATGTAATAATATACATTTTAATCCTTTAAATAGCGTAATAAATAGCGGAAAAAGACGATAATCATACCGATCAACAAGTAGATTGATCTATAAAAAATGGAGCAAATAGATACTTCAGCAGCACGGTTTGGTTTTTCCCTTTACATAACGTACATCATTTACATCTACACAAGCTCTACCCATATTTACGTTATTACCGCAAAGAAAAAACTTGTTCGCTGGAAAGAAATAATGAACAAGTTTTACTTTTCGAGGAGAAAATTCTATTTCTTGCAAAATACACGTGTACATTGAGCGGATAAATAACGTATGATAAATCGAATAAGTCATAGCAAAGTAGGAAAGAGTTCTCTAAATTTTATACTTACTAGAATTAACTAATACATATCAAATTTGCTAGCGACAAAATAAAGTAATGAACAAAGATATTTCTCTGGAAATATTTGTGTTCTATGAAACAATTGCTGAGTAGCGAGAGCGTGTGGTTTCTTGAGTCATTCAAGGAAATTGCGGAATGTCAAATCAATCATTCTGGAAATTTATTTTACGATAGGATGGAAAACATGAGCATCTTGACATTTTCGCTTAACAGTGAGTGAAAATTAAATGACCAAAATAGGTTGTAATAACAGGTTACAAGTTGTGTAATAATCATAAGATAATAAATATAGCTGTTATCTCTCAAATGGGTTCGGAAGTGTGCTTGATAAGAGTGTAAAGTCTATTGGAGTGTTTATGATTTCAACTAATAATTTGCGATTCAGAATTAGAATTCTAATGTGTCACATTGCCGGAAAAGCTGAACGAAGCGTAATACTTCGTAAAATGACTAAAAAAAAAAAAAAAAACGGGCTTTACATTATAAACGGAAAGATTGTAAATTTTTAAAAACTTCGAAAAATTAATATCGTAAAAGAATTAGATATATGTATTAATGTATATTAATTTTTTTAAATGCTTAAAAAAATAGATTAGACGATTATATGCACTAAATTTCAAATTTAATTATTAATTAAAATGTTTATATAAATTTTTAGATTGCTTTTTAAATCGTGAATGAAGACTTGTTTTTTTTTTCTGAATCAATGCAGACAGTAAAACTAGTTTTACCAGGAAAAGTGGAAGAATTCGGGAATCTCTCGAAGCATACAGCTTCACCGCAAACGACCTCAACGTTGCACTCAGCTTCTCGTGTTAGTCGATGCAAAACTTGTTCTAGTACGCATACATATGCACGCACACATAACCGTTTATCTACTTCCGCGATACAGCTGACCAGAGACTAATGAACACGACAGATGGTCGACTGATGGGGAATGGAACATAATATAAAATCGGCAATTTTGTCTTGCATCTCAATTCACTTTCGTGCATTCGTTAAAATTATTCCTACCTTCACAAAGCTTGTGAAACTGACATAGCGTGTGTGTTAATATATCTTTGCCGGGCGATAATTCGTTTGCTAAAATTGTCTGACAGATATCCATTGTGCTGTAATCCAGCTGGATGCAATGGCGTCGTCCGCGACCATGAAAGAAAACATTAAATCTCCGCCGGTGATATGCAAACAAGAAATGTATGAGCACTGGAAGAAGAACGCCCCGAAGATCATGTTTGGTGAACATCAACTTTCCATTGAAGTAAATGAAACCGGCGACTTCTTTCTCCAGAAGGCTAAGGAGGAATTGCGGGAGACGCCGGAAGTTGTCGCCCAAAGTATCAAGGAACTGAAAGAGTTGCTTACAGGTAGCAAAAGCTTAATTGTATCAAAAATGTAGTTGTCACTGTGTTGTTTCGACAAAATCGATGCCTCTAATTATGGCGTTACAAGACCCTGATAGGAGTAAAAGTTAAAAAACTTGGGGAGCTATAAAAAGTTGTAAATTAATAAAAGTACACATTTTTTGTAATTCGATTAAAAGTATATCTATTAAGTATATCTATTACGTATATCATTAAGTATATCTGTTATATATATATAGTAAGTATATATTTATCAAGTGTATCACATTTGTATATTACACATTTTGTATATCTATTATATATATATATATATCTATTAAGTACATTTAACATCTTGGTATAAAAAAATTAGATTTTATGATAAATATTAACATTACTAACAAACAAGTAATGGAAGTAAACTTCCTTTGCCAGTAAATAATTCAAAACAACAGTCGTTTTATTTCGACCTAACTGGCCAGATTAATATATTAATCACAACGTTTCGATCGAATTCCGGTCCTTTTCAAGTGAGGTTCACGCAATCCATCCGCAAATCCACATACAAAAATCAATTACGTCGCTGACGTCGTGCCCTGACTACATCATGCATAACGCAAAGATATCTTGTGTGTCTCGAGACTGTTCTTATATTTTGTCTCGAGACGCACAAGATATCTTTGCGTTATGCATGATGTAGTCACGTAATTGATTTTTGTATGCGGATTTGCGGATGGATTGCGTGAACCTCACTTGAAAAGGACCGGAATTCGGTCGAAACGTTGTGATTAATATATTAATCTGGCCAGTTAGGTCGAAATAAAACGACTGTTGTATTAACATTACTGTATGCACACACACACACACACACACACACTCTTCAATTTTGTTCTGCAAGAAATCATGCTTCAGCGGTAAGCCTCAACAGAAGTGATCTTAAATTAATGTTTTTTTTTTATTTATATCTTTTTTTATTTATATCTACTTATCAGTTTACGGAGCAAATTTTGAAAAATAACATTTTGTAAAATACGATGGGTTACAATTGGGTTACAAAAAATCAAATTTAATCTTTTCACTGAAAAATCCAAGCTTGTAAAGTAAATAAATAAAAATGATTTTGAAATTTGCGGAAAGTCTCCGTAAATCGATAACTATAATCTTAATAAATAAAAAAATGTATTGATACTAAGTTCAGATCACTCCAATTGAGTTACCGTTGAAGCAAGATTCTTTTGCAGAACACAATTAAAATAAACACAGTGATGTCAATATTTACTATAAAATTTAATTTTTTTATACCAAGATATTGTCAAATGTACTTAATAAACATGCGTAACAAAAAATTTATACTCCTATTAGTTTCCAACTTTTCACAACTCCCCAAATTTTTTCATAACTTTTGCTTCTGTTAAGATCCTGTAACCCCTTAGGGCCAGTTTCACCAACATCGATTAACTGTAACCTTTGATTAAACTCACTCTTCATCTCTTTCTAACTGTCCCCCTTAGAAAGAGACGAAGAGTGAGTTTAATCGAAGGTTACAGTTAATCGGAGATGGTAAAACCGGCCCTTAAGGAACAAAGAGTAAGATAAAAAGATGTAGTCGCGTGAACCAGTAATGATTTGTCAAAACCAATTCTCCCGTGTGACGATCCATCGAGAGCCCGCCCGCATGATGTCCTTGCCGCTACTTTCTTCCTGCGTTCTCCTATTCGTTTTTCATTTTCCGACCGGTTTTCTACACGTCACACGAAGAATGCGTCCACGAAAATAAAATGTTATCATTCTCGATATCCTTTTTTTTCTTCATCTTCGGCTAATATTGACTTCTCTCACTAAAATTGCTATTGCTCAATTAGAGAAACGTACTATTAAAACAAGTTGCGTTAGATTCCGTGTTTATAAAAATTAAAGAGAAACTCAAAATAATTAATCCGCGCAAGGAGGCGCGATGACAAGTGGAATAAGAACATTTTCCCTTTTATGTAATCACCAATGAAACACGATATTTTAGCAAGATGTATCTGCTCAATTAGATAAAAGAGTGTCGTATCATCGAAAATCATGCAATTCGCAAAATAAGGATCTATTAATTTTTTTATTCCCCTACCTCGCAAAGTGGCGATTAATTTTTTTTCTTTTGCTTGAAGAACGTCAGTCGACGATAAATCGAATAATATTTCTAGAGCTAGAACGAAATTTTGCTTGCAATTACCGTTCATGTCGTAACGGTCAATTTAACAATGGTAAAAGTATATACGGCGTACGCGGCGTATGAATTCAGCCATGCTCACACGAATCGGGTAAAAACGAAAGTTGCTCGCGCCTGTATCGTAATAATCTTTAACGGAGTCACGCTTCTTGCCTACGGGCGAGTCATATGAAAATTATTTCGCTATACAAATAAAAATTCGAAATTCTTTCAGAACACTCGATAATTACTAGCATAACCGGAATATAATGACGTTTTTTGAGTATTGACCGATATTTTAAGAGTTGATTTTTGAGGTCATTTTATTAAGCAAATTCATATGAATATATGCATAGAAAAAAAGAAGTGTTAAATCAAGACTTATATTTTTATATATAAGCAAGAATCTATAATCTTCTTATAAGAATTTCAACTTTTTTTTCTTGATTAAACATATATAAATACTTTGATGCATAAATTAAATCGAATCGATTTAATTAGGTGTAGGGGGGGGGGGGCGATTTTACTACTCCAACCGGAGCTGTGTTTCAAGTCTGACAAATTTAGTCGGCGCGCAGTCAAGGTTGGAAGATATGTAAAATAGAAATAAAAATATAAAACTTTCCATTCAAACAAGTTTTCTTCGTTCAACGCAATTTATATCTCATTTCAAGATTATAGATTCTTGCTTATATATAAGAATATAAGTCTTGATTTAACACTTCTTTTTTCTTCTGTGTGCGGTCTCAAAGTTGCGGCCTCGCGTTTTAGAGGTACACAGAGTGTGTCAAAAATTCTTAAAAAATATCCTAATATAATAATATAATACTATTACTAGAACTATTACTAGAACTTCGTTCTTGCGCAATCATCATTGACGTTACGACGATTTGCGATTATCATGATATGACAAAGTAAATCTCTCACAAGAGAAATTGGTGTTTATACATCAATTCTGCATTGTCATCAGTTTCGGGCCTTTGACCTTTAGGAGTATATATACCTAGAAGAAAAACCGGAAAGGAATATAATATTTAAAAATCAGATAATCGTATCTATTATTGTGTTTTGTTTGTAAATTGCTTTGCCTTATGGAAAGAAACGCGAGGTATATTTTATATATTTGATATGTGCCATTATTATACTGCAGTCTTTGCATTTTATCCTTGACCCACTTTTCCGTTGGTTTCGTTAGCATAAATTACATACGAAATATCTCGTGCACACACTGCAGAATTGAAACAATTAATTTTTCATTAAATTATTATCTCCTTCTTCTTTAGGAGAACCTGATCTGCGCTTACCGGACATGGAAGACTACTATGTAACATTCTTGCGCCCATGCAAATGGTATGCGAAAAGCGCTTTCTCGCTAGTAAGTGTGTCATATAATTTCGTAATATCTTTAAATCACGATTTCATCTCGTTTTAAATTTATATGCTTACGTACATGAAACCAACTGTGTAGTAATTAAATGTTCAGTATTATATTATAGTCCTAAAACAATCGGATGTGCCATACAGATTTTCTGGCTAATTTTGCATTATATTCTTTTCCTGAATATTAAGCCAGATAGTTCTTGTCTACTATATTATACTTTCACTGCCAAGCGGAATAAAAAAAAATACGCCCTCAGGTCAAGGCTGTTTTTTGACTGGTTGTTGTATTTTATTGTCGATTCTAAAGACAATAATCATAGTTAGATTTTATATTTAAGATTGTTTCAAAGTCTTTAGACGCTATAGTCGCTATACGACTTGTTGCATTTATGCTTTTCCATTTTCTTTTTTTTTTTACAGCTTTAACCTGATTATTCAGGGTATCATTTGCACCTGGCTTGCGTGATTAGGTTCTGGGCGTATCGTAAATGATACACGTGCCAGAGAGAGTGTTAAACTACTAAATATGATCTACTGTATTAACTACTGGATATAAAAAGCGAACTGAATTGCAGGAAAGAAAGCAAATGAAAAAAATCATCTTTAGTTAATTATCTAGTAAGCAAAATGATAGCAGTATGTCGGCAGATTGTTGGTAACACATGCAATCAGACATGTCGGCAGACTGATATCAACTGCGTTCGCATTCAGTTCGCTAATGTTCTGCAAACAGACTCTGTTATACTTCTGTGTTGGCGTTCTGTCGACATTATATAATATAGGGTGTAACTAAAATAAGGAAAACTTCGGGAACGAGCTCCCTATCGAAACATGAAAAAAAGTTTATATCAACATATATTCGCAAACCCACTGTTACTGTGATACAGCCCAAAATGTTTTATATAAATAAAATGTTTATAAATTCACTATTTACAATCGGAGCGATTGCTTATCGGTACTTGTCTAACTTATTTATTTATTTGCTCTGTAACTATTTTCTTGTACAACTATGTAATGTATTGCACGCACGGCGTTTGCCTTCCTCCAACATTTTTGAAAAAGCATTATGCGTGTCGGAATGTATCTTTTATAAAGTGTGCATGGTGTGAGATAACTCTCTGTTTCACGTGTTTCTACGACAAATATCATCCGATATAATTGTAACCGATCTGTAGAGAGTGTTGATGATAGTGATGACGAGGACAAATAAAAGTTTTGGCACAAGAATTTTTCGCATTTACTTGTAATTTTGTATTTTAAATTATATAACTATATTCATATAATGGTATTTTATTTCATATCGCTTTATTTTGTATCGTGTGGAATGTATAAAATGATAAGGTTATAAGTTGAATAAAAATTATTTCCAGTTTCGTGCGTAAGTTAAAAAAAAATTGCCTTTCGAAAGTGTAAATTTAAAAGAGAAAAAATTGTTGGTTACGTTAATTTTATTTTACACGAATAAACATTGCTAGGTTACATAAAAAAAATTTAAAAAAAAGTGCGAGGGACAAGAGTTGAACTCGGGTCGGCAGCGTAGTAGTCGTGCGCTTACAATTTTTTTTTTAAACGAGAATATATGATTTCCTATAAATATAACAAAGTTACAGAATATTTACATTTGTAATTCCTACCTTAGCGCTTACAATTAGTGCTCCGAGCTACACCGCCTTCTCGGTAATCGACATAACGGAGCCGGTACACGACATATCGTTCAAATCGATTTTTCTCGGAAATGGCTGAGCATTGCGCTCTATCCCTTTACTCAAGGGGATACTCTTCTGGCAGAGTACTATACTATATAAAAACCTTTTTCAATTCGGTGACCCCAGGTCCGCGGCCTTCCCTTGTCAGTAACAGCGGGTTTGCGGATATATGTTGATATGAACTTTTTTTCATGTTCTGGTGTGGGGAGCTCGCCTTCGAAGATTGTCCCCTTATTTTAGTTATACCCTGTATATCAGAACCGGCATCAAATCTGTAATCTTTATGCCGACAAAATTTGTAGCAGATACGTTACAAGATCTGCTTTCGACAGACTTGGCTGCCTGGGTATATAATAAGATTTATAGTAGTAATCCAAATTGTATTTGAAAATTTATTTAAAGCTGTCTTATGATGATATTCAATGTTAAAAATTGGAAAGATGCGCTATATAAATTAATAATTCTCCTCGACGTTTTTTGCAAAGGAAGAATCACTTTCAAATTGACCGAGGTTGAGGCTAAAACCGAAAATCATCCGATTGATTCTAGGGCATTCTGTGCGTTTAATACAGAATTTGACAATAACAATAAATTGTTTAAACATGCATTTTACTTAACAGATGAAACGGTATTATCGATTCCGCTTAAACTACCCACACATATATAAAGATTTGTTGCTCACCAAAGAGAAGACTGCAATTTGCGCTGGTTTGATATATCCATTGCCGCTTCGTACCAAAGAGGGATGCAGAGTGTTGGTAATCGAGGCCGGAAAACGGTGGAAACCGAAAGAGGTGTCGCTCAATGATTTCTTTAAAGGCTTGATATGCATTTTGTTTCTGGCGATGGTGGAATATAGAACTCAGGTTCGTCGGCGGAAAATATTTCTTTAATTGATTTTCTTCAAGATATAGCTAAATATTTAAAATTAGTCATAAACTTTTAGCGAGAAATTTGTGAGAATCTCTAGAGCGCTCCATGAATAAATGCGTGAAACCGTTGCGCTTAACCGCGAAACCTTTATTTTTTGTTTCTTAGATCGCGGGTACGCATATCATTTTAGACGTCGAAGGTTTATCTCTTAGCCATCTGACGTATCTGACACCGACCTTTGCCAAGATGCTGGTAGATTTTATACAGAAGTGTTTGCCCACTCGTCTCAAGGGTATCCACATTGTGAATCAGTCATTTATCTTCAACATGGGATACGCGATATTCAAACCATTTCTGGATGTACGATCTTATATGATTTAGTTTTATAAGTTGCATAACAATAAACTTGTAGTGTATATTTTAGAACTTTTTGAAACTTTTTAAAATCTTCAATCTTCATAACGTGACGCGTTGTATATCGCAGGAGAAGATTCGTAAACGGCTTCACTTTCACGGAACAAACTGGGACTCCTTAATAGCTTTCATAGATAAAAGGACATTGCTTAGGAGGCATGGGGGCGAGATAAAAATGCCCGAAGGAGAATACGGGGTGATGCTGTGGCAGAATATGCTTTCATGCGAACCCGCTTTCGAAGGTAATTATATATATAACTAACGTTTCACTTGCGATTTAAATCGTATAAAATTTGTATTTTGTTTCAGCTGATCAACATTATGGATACATAACTAATAAAGATATATGATCGCTGCAGCTATTGTCCGGTCAATACGTTATCATTATCAATCATTATGGTTGTCAACCATACGCATGAAGCTAATAGTAATAAATAAATAAAGTGCTCAAATTGTTGGCGTCCGATATCTGACGAGATGCAGCTCGCGGCTGTTACGTTGGCCTGAAATTCGCAATTGTATGAAGAGGGAACCAAATTGTATATTATGATCCATTTAGAAGCAGGTTTTGTATTTAAAGGTGCAAATAATATATTGACGGCATCGATGAAAAATGTTGCAGAACTGTAACACACACTTAGGGGAAGAATTATTTACAGAATCTTTTTTTTCCCGAAAATTTCCAATTACAATATTAAGTAGTATTCAATAAACAGAGAATTATATGGATTAAAGTTAAGATACTGTTGATAATAATATAAAAGCGTAAAAAATGAGAGAGAGATAGGTAGATAGATACAGAGATCATAATTACAAATATCCAAAACTATAATACTGCAATACTTTTCATTAGTGCTAGATCATATGTGCGTGTGTCCATGTTGCTTATCAATAACACATAGTTGCACATCGTAGCACTAATAAAAAGTATTGCACTATATAATTTTGGATATTTTTAGATATAATCTCTCTCTCTCTCTCTCTCTCTCTCTCTCTCTCTCTCTCTCTCTCTCTCTCTCTCTCTCTCTCTCTCTTTCTTTCTTTCTTCATTTTTGACATTTTGACACTTTTATCGTATATTATTATTAATAGTATCTTAAGGCGATGCTGGAGTTACCTGCACCAGAACTTAATTTTCGCGTACATGCTATTTTTTATTGGTTCTATAGAATTATAAATCTTTTTCCAGGATTGAAGTATACGCGCAAATCAAGAAGGGACGAGTCAGCTTTACGTTGGAAAAGAAAAAAAAATTATAGAAGTATATAATCTTTTTTCTCACCGTAAAGTTGACTTGTTCCTTCTCCGTTTGGGTGTATACTTTAATAAAAATGGCACGTACGTGAAATTACATTTTGTCGATAAAACAGATGACTCCAGCATCGGCCTAACTCTAATCCACATAATTCTATGTTTATTTAACATTACTTAATATTTTGTAATTGGAAACTTTTGAAAAAAAAGATTCTGTAAATAATTTTTCTCATAATTTAGAAGAAATTCGGGTAATGTAAAATACTCTTACAAATAGAACCACCGCGATATTTAGAATATTAAGTGTAACAATCTAGCGGACAGCAGTGGAATTACTATAGCCGGTCCTATAATCTAACATTCTGACATACAAAGTGGCAGCGTGGCACAACGTGTCGTTAAATAGCAAATTGAGGCGTGTACAGCGCATACAGCGTAAGGTTAGTATATAAACTTTTATTTTACAGTTTATCTACTTAATCGATTCTTAATCGATTTTTGTTGCATGTAAAACTAAGATAGAATTTTAGTGGTATACTTAACAAGTGTCAAATGGTGTACATTTCTCATATGGTGTACATTGTATACGATAAAAAGATAAAAATGGTAATGTCGGACAAGGCGAGATAGTTCATAATCCGCCACTTTATAGCATTTTAAATATTGTATTTTATATTGTATTGTTTCTTTCTTTAGGTGTAATATTATTACGATGAGTAGATATTAACGAGTATATATGGATAAAAGTTTTAAACGTGTTACATACATTTGTATGGGATTGTTACAAAAAGCATAAAATTTTTTTGCAATTTATTATAATATAATAAATATATAATATAATAATTATTGTAGACTATTTATTATTAATATGTCTTGAAGTAGAATAAAAATTACTTTTTTTGCAAGATTAATAAAGTGATTCACCTTGCCCGACATGGTTCACCTTACCCGACAAAAATCTACCTTCGAAAATTTTGCTATAACATTAAACTCACTATAAATAAACGAAATTGGGAACACGTTGTAACAAACATTTGGCATCACAACTCAGCGTAAACAAAGTTCAGCTATCTTTCAGCTTCTCATAGTTTTCAAATTATATTGAAAAAGGCTTAGGGTAGTTCAGAATACCCGCACTTCCTCTACAGTTTTGCAACATTTTTATCATGCCATCAATCTATTATATTTGCATTTTTAAATACAAACCCTGTTTGGATCATCCTCCATGTGTGTGATTTGGTAACATACACTTCGCATTCTTTTCGCACAATTGCGAATTTCGGATTAACAGCTGCGATAGATATGTATATAAAATATACATATCTACATATATTTTATATACATATCTACAATGTATTAAATATATTTATTAAAGATATTATATAAATCCAGTCCACAATAGCAATGATATTTTATTACAAATTTACACCAAAATACATACCATCCACACACTTATTTAAGTACACAAATTATATATATAATTTTAGAATTTTTAATAAATAGCTAATTACACACATATATACATATATGTGTGTGTGTGTATTTATATTTAATAAATGATATATGAATATATCAATCGTTGCGTACGAAATGTCTACGCGGAATGTATAATACTTTTATCACATTATTACAGAGTAATTAAGATTATGATAAAAATTAAAATTACAGATTTTTAATAAAATCACTGATATCTAATTGATACCAGTGCAATTTTTGCAAGATTAAAAAAAAACGAAAAATATGATACAACCTAATCATTACAACATTAATGATTATGTCGCTCTTTTTGCATTATTTTAAATTTAAACAATCTTGCTAAATTGTTGAAAACGACAAATAAGAATTAAAAGACTATACAATAATATGCTATAAAAAAATTTACAAAGTGAGCAAGGTTTCGTTAAGGACGTTTCAAGGAGTGAACAAGAATAGTTCACGATAATCGTAATTGATGCTAAACCCAACACTTCTCTTGGGAAATGTCGCTCTATAACTGTTTCTCTGCGCATTTAATCCAAATACCTATTTTTCGTTACAATGAATTTAGCAACTGTAAAACTATTTCTTTTTGTAGCCATACGAAGAGATCGCTGCAACAGAAAAAATATCTCTCTTATCGACAAGTTTCACTGGAATACATTTGCGTCTTCAAAATAGCTTTTGAACTTTATTTTCAATTGCGTTATCTGGTTACCATTACGAGATGAGTGATAAAGTTTTCCTTTCGACTTACCTTCGTATTCCTTGTCGACTTGTATTAGCAATGAGTACCATTGGGGTCCGTCTATCGTTTTCATTTCCAGCGTACCGCCATATTGCGCCGGTAAACATTTCGGCGACATATGTTGATGCAATGATTTGCGATCGGTGCCGTGAAAGATTATCTGGCGGAAGAAAGATATAAAAACCGTTTAGAAAATCGAATCGTAAATTTTAAATATTCAGGAAGATAAATCCTACTTTCTTCGTGAAGAACAATTGATATTTTAATTGTTCCAATTGAAATATCAATTGTTCTTCACGAAGAAAGTGGGATTTATTTTCCTGAATATCAAATATCAATTGTTCTTTCACGAAGGATGTAGCCAAATCTGTCGCAAAGCGTCTGCTACAAATTTTGTCGGCAGAAACATAACAGAATCTGCTAACCGAATATGACTGCAGAAACCTAGCAGAATTTATTATTGATAATCATTTAAATGATATACTTATTTCACTTAAACGACTATAAATAACAGATTCTGCTCGGTTTCTGCTGGCAAACTGCTAGCATATTGCTGACATTTTACTTACTAGAATTCTTACTCAGTAAGTGATCTGCTCGTAGTATGACAATAGATTAGCAGCAGATTTTACTTCGATATAATTTCACAGCAGATCGTCGGCAGAAACCGAGCAGAATCTGTTATTTCCTAAACATTTAAATAGAATACATCATTTAAATGGCAGATTTTACTCAGTTTTTGCAATCAATTTGCCATTATATTCTGGATAGCAGAATCCGTTATATTTCCGCTGGCATTCTCTCAACAAAATTTGCTCTCGACAGAGCTATTTGGCTATTCGGGCAATATACTCACCCTGGTCTTCAACTTCTCCTTCAGGAACGGTTTGAACAGCGCGAACACCATGTTGAATACATATGGCTGGTTCACGATGTGTATGTTCTTGATTCTGACGGGCATCGCCTCCTGGAGCAGATCGACTATTCTCTTGGCGAACGGCGGGGTGAACTGCCAGGTTTGCTGGAGGGTGAGACCGTCCATGTCAAATATGACGATCGCGCCGGCAATCTGCGTGCTCGGCTCCAGCATGGCCGCCTCCAGATACAGCACGCATCCTTTGTAGACCTCGTCGAGGCTGCACTTATTGTGCTTCCACTTTTTGCCGAGCTCGATTATCAGTATACGCCGGCCGTGCTGGTCGCGATTAGGCAGCACGGTCAGGATGTTATGCTCGAAGATATTCTTCTCCCTGCTCGGCTTCAAGTTATCGTACACGGACGCGTGCTTCACCTTGAAGTTGTAATAGTGCTTGATGAGATCGACCGCCGACTCGGGATAGTACTTGCACGGCCTTAAAAACCTGATCAGCCAGGCCTCGTTGTCCAACGGGCATTTCAGATCCTTTTCGGCTGTCAGATGAAGAGAATTTTAAATGGTTTGACGTAAGCGTTCGAGAAGTTTAATAAGATGCGTTATACGAAAGATGTTTTTTAAACGTCTCCGAGAAATATCGTGATAATTTATTTAAGCATTTTAAAGATTAAGAGCTAAAGGTTTAAACGCTCAAACGTATTTAGCATGCGTTATTGACATTTACAATATAATTTGCATTTCATTTTATATCTTTCACACATTTCGCAATCTTTACATTAATATACCAGATCTTTCACATTTAGCACGCTACCTTTTAATAATTCCTGCAGGCGTGCAATCGACTGTTTTTGTAGCTCGGGAGATTCTCTCAATTCCTTCCTGGCGACTTCTTGCAATTCCGGACTGGGAGGACCTAGCTCGAACTCGAGCGTGAAGTCACCGATTTTTATGAACGGCACTTCGGTGAGGTCCGACAACATGATTCCTGAAAAAGTAATACAACATGTTAGCAAGACTTTTAGCCAATATTTGTCCAATTTTCATTTCACAGATATTCTCTAACAGCAACAGTAAACACTCGTAGATGTTTATGGGAACAACAAATAGCTAATTTGTGCTACTTTGTTAACAAATCAGGTTGTTAATGATATTAATAATGTAAAAGAAAAATTTTGCAAACGATATTATCTCTATACTTATCTCTATTTGTCTCTATTTATCTCTATTTATCTCTATTTTTACAGACACTTTATCTCTATTTATCGGTTAAACATAAAAAGATAAAAACATGAAGAGTAATACAGTTTTACTTAGATTATTTAGACTTTTATGTTATACCGCACACTCTATTTTAAATGCTGAAGCAAGTCGATTATTGTTTATAACATATTTTGTGGATATACATGCAATAATTACCAACACTACATCGTATACGCAACATATACCTATTTTAATTATCACGCGAACGATGGCGGAAACAACCAAGTCTCTCAAGGAGTCAAGCGATACTGCCAATCGATCGGTAAAAATGGATAAAAGAACCGAGTATTACTCGTCGTCAGGTCAGAACGATCATTAATTAGTGCATCATGAATGCAGTGACGCAGCCGACTGACTCCGGAGGATAAAATCTCCGTTGCTTGGCGCGTCACGTTCGCGCGGACAATCATTGGAAACGTGACTCAGCTACGTTAGGAAACATTCGGAAAGAATCATCCTGTGGTCAGATAATTATTCCGCGAGCTACCAAATAACTGTAACTACGGTACATTTCTACAGCGTGGCATAATAAAAAGATATCGCACTATAATAAAATTTTTATTGGATAAACATAAAGTTAAGAGGGTATCATAAAATTTTTAAACGTAAATCAACTATAAACTATTATTACTATCAAGTGTCAACTATCGTTTATCATATTTATCCAATATTGACAAAGAAGCGAAAGGAATTTGTGAAAGACACATGTATACTATTGGCTGAGTTTCGATATTCACTGCCAGTACTGGAAATCTATAATTTACGTCACGTATACCTACTATAAATTTCCAGTACTGGCAGTGAAAAACGAGACGCACAGCCTATATTTATCAAAGTTGAAAAAAGTACGACAAAGAACAAATTCAGCGCTGTTTAAATATCGTCTATGTTGAGTCACGGATAGATTTGTTTCCTCATGATGAAGAAATAGAGAAAAAACAAAGTTTATTCCATCGCTGTAGCGCGTATATTAATCACAGTATAATTTTGTCACGTATCCTCGACCTATGCTCTTGGCCACTGACTCTTGAAAGATCATTAGTTAAACCTAACCAGACAAGTTAAGAACTTCAACAGATTATGAAAGCTGTCTGCATAAGAAGCAATAAATGCCTCGAGGAAGTGGCATTATTACTTGCTGACAACACTCGACGCTTTTTAAATACCGCATGCAATATAATATTATTATCATCATTCCTACGTGATATGAATTGAGATCGATGTCGCAGAGAGAGAGAGAGAGAGAGAGAGAGAGAGCCTTGAAAGTAAACCTTGACTCTGCGACTAAAAGGAAAATAATGTAATTTTTAGCAAGGTCAACTTGCGTAACTTTAAAATCTTTCCACTCTTTCAGACCTTTCATCTCTTTAGAGCGCGACCGAGAAGCACCATTTTATTTTCACAAAGTTTATGCTGTTCTGACCAAGTTGTAAAGCGTTCGCCGAAACGCTGCAACAACGGAACGAGTGTGTGCAACGTTATATGCGCCGAAAAATAACATTACGTAACACACGCGTTTGTATGCCGCTCGGTACGCGCTCGTTTGATATACTGATGATAACGTTAGTGCAAACTAGACTAGTGCATTACCGCGGGCAGTTCCTGTCGGCCGTATGCCGGCCTTATCGCGCTTTTAAACAAGTGTGCGCACGAACGACGTTTTTTTATTTATTCTAAGCACGCCCGCGAAAGCCGGGAAACTATACCTATGTGCGCGCGCGGAGCGCGTAAGCGGCGTAACGTATTACGTACGCGAATATCAGATTTGAGATGAAGAACTTGCTGTGAGAGAATGTGTAAACGCGCGTCCGTTACGCCACGCGTCTGAACTTGCGATTTTGCAGGATGCAATTATGCAACGCCTGAGCCGAACGTTATTGCACGGCGCGCAGGAGGATATAATTTCGCGGTGGCACGCGAGACCCACCGCCGCCCGTCTCTATTTTCCGCGGCCGTGATGCGGTGCATCGTGCGGCGGCATCGCAAATTAGCTCGGAATCTTGACCGCGCGATCGCATCCACGTGGGAATTAATTACGACGTTGTCCTTACGTTGCAAATCGATAAAAGCCGGACAATGCCGACGCGATTTCCGCGGTATATACCGTGCGAAGTGCATGCACCGCGTGTTCGCAATTACACGTTCGAAAGAAATAGTATAGTCATTATTTATGTCGGCGAAGAAGTTCGATTCGATTTTTTTTTCTCCGCATGCGATATAAATTACGTAAAGGCGCGATTAATCGGAAACGGAAGGAACGAAGAGTTATCGGGATTGTATAAGCGTGGAATTTTTCGCAGTTTTCTTGTAAGTCTTGTTTTTGTTCGGCATGCGTGAAGATCGAATCTCGCACTCGTTTGTATATAATCCAGTTTCTACAAGTTTCTATAGATTTACCGCGTTCATCAATGTTCTCTTACGCGGAGAATTAGCGAGATGTATTTCCGCGGTATACACAGAAAAGTACATAATATTACCTGCAAGTAAATATTACTTGTTCTAAGTACTTGATAAGTTTATATATCCGTAAATCTACCGTAAAGTTATCACAAGCATTATATTTACTCAAAACATATTCTGGATCTTAGCAAGTGTAGTACTTCAAACAAGAATATTTAATTAATACTAGAATTCGGTTTACTTACTATATAGAGTCTATGGAAGAGAAGCATATACTTTTAAGTACATAATATTCTTGGAAGAAGAGTAAATTTTTCTTCTGAGCAACTTTTCTAAGACTTGTGCCAAGTATATATTAAAACTATTATTAAAAAAATATTCTTTGTTGAAGAAAATTACTTAAATAACTATTACTTAAAACAAATAAAATAAAATAAGTACCCAGATAACACAGCATGTCATGACAAATATGAGTCATATAATTGTAAATAGAGTTGCTTTTTGTTTGCTGCATTTTTGTCCATACTTAATTGTATATAAATTAAAACTGGCAATAAGTGAACAAATATTCCTAAAGCGTTGTCATCAAACAAAAGGCAAAGTAATAACAATCATTTTCTACTTGATGCAATAGCAATTTTCGGGCAACACACAGTCTTTGTAATGCACATAAACATTTTAGTATTGAGGAGTCACCTTGTTCCGCTTAATTAATTGTTCGACTTGATAACAACTTGCCGGCAAAATTGCAAATATTTCGTTATCTGGGTAATTGTTATTCTTGGCTGTGGAGTGATATTTTTCTGTGTGTACGCGTATTTAAAAAGAACATTCAGCACCTAACACTTGACCGACTTGTTTGCAGGCGAGGCACGTCACGGGAAACTACATTTCAAGTTTGGAGTTAGGTACCTCGTCTGCGAAGTCGTTTATGAGGCACTTCTGCTTTAATGATATATCGATCTTTCATACACGGAGGTACGTTGATATAAAAGACGAGGAACCGATTTCCTCTGAGTGAAAATGTCGAGGTAATCTTTGAGCCATGAATCGCTAAAAAGCAATGAATTTTGACCAAGTGAATTTCAAAGATGCACCGATAAAGAATAGAGAAGTATCTTTCGATTAATCTAATAATCTTACATTAGATATATTCTCTTTAAGTCAATTTAATATTAAATATAATTTAACTGTACAATTAACTTTGACAATTAATAATCAAAGTATATTAATTGTACAATTATTATGTAAAATGACAAATTAATTATTAAAATGTATGAATTGTACAATTATTTTAACACAATTAATAATCAAAGTATGTTAAAAAGGTGAAGTGTTATTTTAAAGAAAAAAGGAAATAGAATATTGTGAGAACCCAGGTAGCAAGCACTCGTCATTTTGACGTCAAATGACGTCAAAAGACGTCAAAATGACAGACTTTTGACGTCAATTGACGTCAAAATGACGAGTCTTGCTACCTGGGAAAATAATCCAGAAATATTTCAATAAATATATTCCGAGCTCATAAGCATAAGTATGTTTAGGCGATGCTTAGAAATTAAGAAAAAGTGTTCTAGATGCTCCTGCTCACTGTTTTCTACTCTTTGGCAATCGCGAATACACTTAAGTGCACTTTACTTCACTTTCGGGACGACTATTGATTTTGTAAACAACTGGCAGTCGACCAAACATCCTTTCGAATTGCGAAAAGTGCATATTGGCAAGTATGTTCACGAGCAAATAAACAATTTTCGTTCGGATTTCAATATCGAAATAATTGACTATATAGTATATTCCGGTTTGAGAATGAAAGGACGGCTTTGTTATAAAAATAAAACTCCGAATAATGTTTCCAAACAAAAACCATTATGTCCTATTTTTATTCTTTAATAATGTAATCTAATATTTCACCGCAAAAAAATACTTGATTAAAATTACAACAAATACTCTTGTATAATTATATTCTTCAACAATTTTCTTTATGAACAAAGCCATTGTCTTACATCGTTCTGTGATAAAATTTTCGCAGAAGAAAACGATAGATAATAATTGCTTAGTCCGTCGAGAGATTAGTTGAGAGTGTTATGCCCGCGGACGCGATATATTTGCGGAAGGACAACAAAGGAAGAAAGAAAAGAAACCGAGGAGCATTTTCTACTCATTGTTAACATACGCGACATCTAACATTAACGACTTCGCGACGACGCGAACCTCCTGGCCGATTGAAAATATCGCATTTGTAGCGAATTCTGAAAAATTGTAATTACGCAGGGCAGGAAGAAGGTACGAGTACATCCGTAAAATAAAGGTGCGCCGTAAATGGAACGTCAAATATTTCTTCGCGCGTAACGCGCCATGAAGCCACATCCGGCCAACGGGAAATGCGATGCTGATGACTTCTCTCGAATCAACTCGCGGGGCACTTAGAAACGTCGCTGCCTTAAAAGCGAAGGCACCGGCTACTAAGTCGCATCAAGATACTTTGTTGAGATTTCAAAGCGAGATCGGAGTTTATAATAACGAGGTCCACTTTAAATATAAGATCATCTCACGTTCACTTTATTCTCACTCTAAACTTTGTTCGTATCATTTTGCGAGATTAAACAGTAATAATGCCTTTATTACTGTTTAATATTTTATCTCTGTTGACCTCGATTTCGTGTAAACGTATAAGAAATCAAATGTCGCTTTATCCGTGCCAATTGTACCAAATTATATGATATTGCTGAAAGCAACACGTCTTGTCATACAAAATACGAACGAAAAACACATGACATAACCGACAGGTTACACAATCCCTTTTCGGACTTGAATAATGAATAATTTATAATCGTTTTCTGGCTCTTCTTTTCTATTTCTACATGGCACAATTTATCTGTGTAAATACAGCGTTATATAATCAATGAATACGAGATGTTTTTTCAACTATTAATTTCGGGAATTACTTGTTTCTGTTTATTCTAAAAAGAAACGCAAAAAAAGATTAATTACAAATTGGTCGAGGAGACTGTAAATCACAAAATAATATATTCCGCGAATGTTTTTTTACACTCATGACATTATATGTCATCATTATATTATAAGAGATTGTCCGTTTTCTCGTGAATTCCAATTTTCACGGGATATCACCTTGAAGCGGTTCGGCAGAGAGCGCTTATGCCGCATTTATGTCACGGTCATGAATCGAGTGATTGCTTCGTGGGAATCCAGGACCAGTTTTGAGCCACGAGACTACTTTGGAGCACAGTTATCGAGAATATCTATATATAATCTGTGCTGAGAATAAAAATTCAGAAAGATGTTTCTTGCTTCTTCGAAATTGACAATATTTTGGATTAGAGCACTAAATTAATCGTAAAATATTCGAATAATTCATAACTTCTGTCACTAATAAATCATCTTTATCGTTGTCTTTTTACATTAATAACATCATTGTAAATGTACTGGGTTTATTTTATCGACTTATTATGTCTTATATATATATGTTTTTTTTTCGAAAACGTAAAATAATTATCCGCGAGAGTGGCCTAAGATCCTCACGTGCGACAAATCTCAGATAATGGTGGAGAAAAGCCGTTCGCAGCAATTAAAAGAAATCCTCATTATCTGTTCAACTAGTCCGCTGGATCCGGAGGAAAATAATCGGGAAATGAGTAAAAAAAAGTCCCGCACGTTTTTGTTGGAAAGACCAATTGGAGGAATTCTCAAGAAAGTAGCAAGCTGAGAAACGCGAACGGCTTATGATAAAATGCGCCGTTAACGGTTTACAACCAACGGTGGGATTGCATCGCTCTAATAAATTTATTCCTGATAAATCCTCGGTTGTCTTAAACGACAATTTAATTCAAGGATTCAAGGATACCTTGTAAAAAATATGTTATTTGTTAAATTATTCGCATTTTTTTCCTTTCCGCTAGAAACAAGTTAAGCTCTGTGAAAAAATTGCTGCTACATAAATCTTTATTTCTGCTTCTCATTTATATATATACATACATATATATATACATACATATATATATATATATGTATATATATATATATATATGCGCGGATATGTAAACACTTTTTTATGCGATATGCATAATGATCGAATTGCTCAATAGGGTAACTCGGGGGAATATGCCACTCGTTGTGTTTAACAAAGCTACGACTAAAAACGCTCTTGTAAATACCATGAAACTGTTCATAGTTCTATATCTGATGTTTTGCATAAGTTTTGTTTATTTCCTGGCAGTATTATAGTTTTTATTTTAATAATATTATTGAAATTCAAAGAAAGTAATAAAAACACATTTTTTACACGTTTTAAAACACATGTTTTAAACAATAATGCCTCGAATGTATACGAGGAAGACTAAAAAGAAAAAAATGTAGTTGAAAAAAGTGAAGCTGACAGTTATAAAATTTAAAGTTATAAAATTTACAAAGTTTTAAGATTTCAAGGTTTATAAGATTTTAAAATTTGTAAGGTTTAAGGTTTTTAAGATTTATTTCTCATTTTAATTTTAATTGTTGCAATCCAATATTACAATAATTTTAATATTACAATTTAATTTTAAAATATTATTTTTTATGTTAAAAACTATTTGTACTGACTTATTTTAAAGACTATTTGTACTGTTTTTATGAATAAAATAACTTTTGAAGTTAAATTACTACATATTTGTATGTAGTATATTATTTTATACTATGTGGCATATTACCCATATGGTTGGGTAATATGCCATTTTGCAACACTTTTGTATTTCTTTCTTTTTAATAGTAAGCAATCAAAATATTTTATTAAAATCGTGTACAAATGACAGATAAAAGAAGGAAAAAGGAGACCAGTACGTAAAGATACTTCAAAAAGAAAGAAAAATAGAAAAAAATCAAATTTTTGTTAAGTGTGGCATATTCCCCCGAGTTACCCTATATAGAATAAGGAAAGTTTATTGGAATATCACAAATATTACAAACAAATATATCTACAGACATATTTGTTATAAAATTCTCTTCTTTTTTTTTTACTTTCAATGAGTAACGACCGATTTCACCGTCTCCGATTAACTTGATCCTCCGATTAAACTTACTCTTCATCTCTTTCTAACTCTCCCCTTAGAAAGAGACGAAGAGTGAGTTTAATCGGACGATCAAGTTAATCGGAGGCGGTGAAATCGGCCGTAAATCTTAAAAGTTTCTAAATATTTTCTACATTCAGTATCATATGTTATATAATGAATAAGCTATAGGTGTTAGTAATAAGCTGTAGCACAAGTATAGTACATTTTTATTGACTCGAGAAATCTTATATAAGATCCGAACATTTTTTAATCACAAAGAAAAGAATAAGCGCGAATATTAAATTGCATAACTCGTCATCAATAATACATCGTGCAATAAGGCCATCGCAATTTTAAGATTGCGAAAGTGCACTCTGGACAAATTCTTCCGGTTACGCAATCTCGTTTTGTTTATAGCATACCGTGACCTAATAAACGATCGATCGGACACGCGCTGCAACGAAATGACAGATTTACAAACAATTATAATGTTATCACACTTTGAATCGAGGCGACGTAAATTAAAAAGTGCTCGATCTCACAATTTTCTGTTATTTCGTAAAGTAACAACTATAATACCGCTGCGCGCCGTAATCGCGAGAACGTGATGATTTCACTGATTTTTGGCTGTTAAAGACATTCTTCGGACGGTCACTGAAGCGAACGGTACTCACGTTTGATACAACACACGTTGCAAGCAGATATGATCGATGGTGAGGAAAGAGCGTATCAAGATAAATAGACAAACTGTTGACGTGCAGTACGGCCGAAGCACGCGTTAACAGGATAGACGAAAATATGAACAGTGTTCGGCCGTTCACCTATCATGCACGTGCGCTCGGGCTTAGAAAGTTGATACAACAGATGTGATATCGGCCGCGCGCCGTCTTAGCCGTGGCCGTTCAATTCGTTCAGGCGTCGAGCCAGTCATACTACATGATGCGATTTCTGACGTCAAACTGTCGTACGTATCCGCACACGGTTCACGCGCGTAACGCTCATGATGAAACGTGCAGTAATACGAAATGACACGTCTCGTCACGTAAGTGGCACGATTTTCTTTACAGATATATAAAATAAGTAACATTTGTCCGGCAAAGGGGGACTTGGAGCTGTGCAATCGTGAGCGCGCACTTTTGAGTTCGAAAGAATCGGTTTTTTTTTTTTACTCACTTTCCATCAACGGTGCCATGATGCGCTTGCCGTTTTTCCGCAATATCAGCAGGCACGTGACTCGAGGATGGAACGCGAAATTTCGAAGAGAATGTTCGGGAAGACGCGAAAATCGATCACGGACGCTCAGACGTTCCAGACGATCCGAACGGCATCGAAAAGCGCTCGAAAATGCGGCTGGCACCGCACCGGTATCCGCTCTTATACGCGGTATAAAAAGTTTTCAGGGTCAAGAAGGTAGGCAGTAAGCGTCGATTTTGCACGAGCGCACGTCGACTCCGTTACCTGCATGCGAATGTGGACTGACATATAATTTTATCATCGCTGCCATTATAAAAATGGCCGTAACAATAAACAGAACCCGGCGGCGACGTGGCAATATGGAAATAAAACAGTATAATTATAACTTAACGATATACACGATGGATATCGCCAGGAGGCGCGACTATCAGGTCAAATCCAACTTACTGATTTGAAAAATTTTTGCGTATGTCTCGGAATGTGTATAATCTTACCGTGTGTAAAATTGCAGAACGATTTACCGTTTCTGAGATATTTGCATTAAATGTTAGAGAAATTGTAATTTTATATAGATATACTCCCTATGTAAATGTCATATTATGTGTCTCTGCTCTTATGCGGTAAAAATGAATGAAATTGTTATGTTATACTTCTGTGACATCGTGAATGGCAATCACGGTTTTTTTTTTATTTTTTAAGTTGGATTTTTTTTTCAATTTTTAAATAATTTACTTAAACAATATCAAGTATGAAAATGGGACAAATGCGATTTTTCTGCCTTTTCTGTTCCAATAATAACATGTTGTTTATGAATTATTTCTGAGATTAGCTTTACACTGTTTAATCATGAAAACAAAATTATACTATATATAAGAAACAGTTGTACCTCCTTAATTGAATCATCATTAATTGATAGAAAGGTCACATATAAAATATTCAATTTTAAATGTCAGCGTATCATTCGATATCGATAAGCAACACTCGCGTTTATTATTCTCGTTTATTTTCGCGGCGCTAACGGCCTGTAGAATTATTCGTGAAGAGAAAAAAATATTATTTTATAAAAATATATAAAATATTGAAAACTCTTTGAAAAAAGAGTATTTAAAATCAAATATATTGTTTTGCTATAAGGAATTGCTAGGAATGGAAAATTGTATCGTCAGTATATATTAAGTGTATGTATAATTACGTGTATTTATCAATTTTCACAACTGCCGTCCGTGATAATTGTGAGAAACATCGGTGTGATAAAAACGTAATTTGATGCAAATAAAAACTTGAATAATTTCTCAGTCAGCATGAGCGTTGATTATTTTATAAACAACGAACTTGCTTAATGATGCAATTAATATCGTTATGAAATCTCTTATGCAACGGATATATGTATACAGAAAAGAGTTGCTGAAATTGTATTACTTATTTATATTGATATTTTATGTTACACTTCTCATTTTGTACTAACTTGTACGTAAGTTGAAATATAGAAAATTATAACTTGATGTTAAGGCCAAGGTTAAGACACCTACTATTATATGTTTAACTTTTGGCGAGAACAAATTAATTTGTTATAAGTCTTTTTATGAAAAAGGTATGACTTAGGTAACCGGTCCCCTAAATCGTACGTATCAATTTCCCAAAAACATACTTTCGTTAAAAATAATAAATTTGCGAGCAAAAAAATATGATTAAGAAGATTTACACTGTGATTTGTTATATTAATAACAAATCAAAAAATATTTAACATATAATAATGATACGATTTGTGAGAACTCATGTTTAACATATGTTCGCTACACGCATTTACTATCACTAATAGCACTTATCACTTATCACATATGTGATTAGATATATTTGATTTAATATTATATGGCTATATAAAGAATTAATAACGTAGTTATAAAATAATAAATAATGTAATAAGCGAATAATTATTTTAAAATGATATATAAATAAGCATGTTGTCAAATCGTACTAATATATGATTCAAGAAACCACGTGGTGATATGATTTATGATACTATGCGATTTATAATATTATTACAATTTATGATAATACAAAGCATGATAAGTTTTATAAAGATATTAATTTTTATAATGATTGTAATATGTACATAAAATAAATATAAATTGTTCTACAATAAATCTCTATTTTTATAGAAATGTAGAGTAAAACCGCGTGGTTAGATTATAATTAGCTACATAATTGATAAAAAGTTACATTAATCGTATCTGAGTAATTAGTATTCATTTATGTAGGCAACTCTTCCATACATAATATAATAATATAATTATTATTATATCTTATGCAATGTAATAATAAAATAAAACTTTATCACACTAGATCATTTGATGGCGGTACACAACACAATGTAAATAAGCCCCACTTGTCGTACTTGTCATTTTACTGCCACAAAAGTGAAATGTAATACGTGCAACGAAACCTGCACGGAGTAAATATGAGCTGTTTAAAAGAATTTTCGTTTTCCCGACGCTGCACATAAAGTTGTTATATTAAGTTTCGCACCTGCTGGGACCATCATCGTCATTTTGCCGAACTGCGATCCGTCGATCCGACTTGGTGGTAAATCAGTCACATGAGAAGCGCGAACGAAAGATTGACTTGGCACTGACGTACAATAATGTGCACTTTATGAAATGATGTGCACGTCGCTAATGGAATACGTTAGAGCGACGTTTCCTTCTATATAAACGAGCACGAAGTTCGGGCCAGTTTGATCTTTACCCTTCCGCCGTCACTCGCGCGACCACGTTACGTTATGCCTCCTATATCTATATTGTCTCTTCCCCTCCACTTTATTCGCATTTAATATGTGGCCAATGATTCATATGCAATGACAACGATGCAAGCCAATGCAAGCAAATGGAAGGGGGAATGCAAATAAAAAATTATACTATAGATAAGAGGTATCGTATTACTATTTCAATGATTCTCACGAGGCGATGTTATTTTCGTTTCCTCACTTCTTCGTATCTTACTATTTATCTTATTTTTGACCTACTTGTCTCAAATCGCCTGCCACATGGGCTTGCTATCAAAAATCACTTATCATATATGTTCTTTTCTCGCGCTGTATTTTTTAAATCGGAAGGATGCAGTAGATAACCCCTTTTTCTTCACATTTTCGCTAAGAGAAAGAAGAGATTACAATAGCCGGAGAATCTATTGTTAAAATGTGTAATGCGCGGAAAGAAGCTTTATATTACATACATTAAACTTTTAATGTATATCAAAAAATTAGATGATGGGATTATGGCAGCAAGAGTATAACAAAACCTCAAAAGAAACTACTGCATTCCCTGTTCCATTATTCACCAGCCAGATTCGAATATTACCTGACAATAATTTAAATAAATTAAATAATTTACTTATATATATGTATTAAAGGGTGGATTTATGTGATAAGGTGAATCCTTTGCTTTTATATCACATATAAATAATAGATAAAATGCACTACAAAAAAAATATTATTTCAAAATTAGAAAGAATTATAATTTACAACCTTATATTAAAACAGATAAATTTAATAGATACCTTTATATTTTTAAATTGTCCCTTTTTTCAACATCATGTGCATCGTGTACACTACGTATATATATTACAACGTTTTACTAGCAATTATTGAATTAATACGCTGATAATATACATAACTACCAAGAACTAATTATTATGCTATTCCAATCTGATATAATGTAATCACAAGACGCAAATTCATATTGCTTGGAATATTATAGAATACGATTATTTTACATTTTTTTACAAAATTGTGTGTATGGTTCGATAAATATCTACATTTTAATGCAGATTTCTAAATTATTTATTCAAACATAATATCCATAACATAAAAACATTTGCATATTTTGTTTTTATTCTTTTCTGCTCTTTTCTATACCATATTATATGTTACCTATACTATTATATTATAGATATATGTTGTAATATATTGTAATTATTCAAAAATTAGCAAAATTTGATGAACAAACTGACACAATTAAATGTGTCAAAACAATTAAAAACAATTTTTAATGAAACAATGTGTCACCGAATGTCTAGCTTTATGACGTAAAACACAATGTGCTATGTCTCTGTTGAGCCATGAAAAGAGAAGCTTTTCATGGCTCAACAGATTTTCTCGATTAGTTAGATTTTTTCCGATATCATTAATCTTAAAAACATCTTCTCTATTGCGGATTTCAAAATTATTTGCGCGGATTATCGAAGATTATCGCTGAAAATATGTCGAAAGCAATTCCAAAGATAATCTTCCGAGATATACTGTGGAAAATTCTGAAATCTAGTAAGAAACTACCAGCACCTGCATCATTATGCAATGACGATGATGTTTGTATTCTCATAATTTGTTGTTAAATGAAGGTTCGTACATGTTTTTTACACTGTTCTTTTTTTAACGCGTTTTTCTTTGCAGATTTGTATACCTATATTCTCAAGGTATATACAAGAGGATGTAATTATAAATCCAATTTCTTGCTCAAGAAGTAAAATATAAAATTATGCAATAAATGTAACAATAATGAATAATATTTTATTCCGCGTTATATTATTTGGATAATTAAAAAAAAACCAAGCAGTTTATCCAGATTGACAAGTTTTCACAAAGTTAAAGATTAATCAATCTGTGTGGAACTCTTATAAAAAAGCGAGACGAGCGACAAGTGCAAATTTCACCAAATACTTATTTCTTCCTACCAAAAATTAACAAGATATCTGTTGGTTTGCAAACGCAATTGCGTTCACGCTGAGTCAGATCGATTTCCCTTTTTTCTTTTCGTTCTTATTTAAGTGTTATGTGCAACGTTTTTGTAACGCGTGCGCGCGTCAGCAGGATGCAGGAAAACAATTAACGACAAAAAACAAAGCATAAAGAGTAGGTACATACGTACGATGATTTAAATTATATTTTCATTTATTTTCCACTTAATGTCTATTTAAATTTAAATATATAAATAGAACGTACGATGATTTAAATTATATTTTTATTTATTTTCCATGAGAAGATTGTAAGGATAATGCAAACTGTTAAAAATGGCATAAAATTTATAATATAATTTTCTTTACAAATAATGGTTACATGTGAATTTTTTCAGATTTTTTCACCGACCCATTTTTGCGTAAATTAATATCCAAGTTTCACAATTTTATAATCGACTCTTATGAGAAAAAAATCCGATTCTCCACTATCTATTTTTAACAAAAATATATATTTAAAATATTAAGAAGCAAATAAATTTATGTGAAGAGTATATCATATTAAAAATATTCAAATATTAAGTTATTTTTCACCGCATAGTTTATTTGCAATACTAAAAAATTTAAGTCAATATGTAATACTCCTGTCATCCGAGCTGTGTGATGGAGGAAACTTGACAACGCTGTTCGCGGAAAGATTATGACGTAAAATGTAACCTAACACTTTTGTGTCACTTGTGTTCATAGCATACTCATTCTCATGCATTAGACTGCTTTTTGAACTTGGCACCCGAATCAAAAATCTATTCTGTCAATCGATGGTAATCCTAACAACTTTGATTTTTCATTCCACAAGTCATTACTTGTAGTAACTATAAAATTGGTTTTAAAAAATATAAATTTATATGTGAGACTTTTACATAAATATAATAATTTATATTCTTTGCACTTTAACTACATCCAATATTTTTTTCAAAATTTTAGATCAATATTGTTTTAAATATCAATATTTTAGATTGGCAGCACTCCATACTTCTTTTGTATGAAAACGCTACCTCCTCACCCTTATCTCAGCCTTACAGCCTCCTTAATGTCTATTTAAATTAAAAGTGTAATATTTACAAGGAGTGATTGATTAGTTACAATTTAATTCTAACAACTTAATTCATAATGCATTATTTGCGTCATGAACCTTAATGTCAATTAGGTACAAACATAAATGTATTCTCTTATTTTTTAGAGTTATCAAGAAACGTGTTTATGTTAAATATTATGTATTGTAGGGAACAATTAAATCTATTCCTGTGATTATTTATCTGTTTCTGCGTAAGTTTCTGCGTGAATGTATATATCATATCAATAATATCGCCGTTTAGATTAATATTTACCGCGAAGCCGATGGAAATCGACAATCAAATGAATCTGTATAACTATATTTTTACATTATTTTAACCATAAATACTGAAAACAAAGCTGGTTTTCCAAAATAAGATATTTATTTATTTAAAAATATGTATAAGATATTCGCATCCATCTTGTTGAAAGAAGAAGCACATTTCGAGTTTGTGCCGATGTAGATATTTTGTTTCGCAGAGTGTAGCTCACTTATCACAAAAATATATTTTCCCGAGTCGAAATTTTAGACCTATTTTCGACCTAAATTTTCTAACATCTGTAGATGCTAGAGGATCAATGTAGGTTTAATTTACATGGAAACTTTAGTCCTACTTAGCGTCTATAAAATAGCAGAAAACGCACAAAATGCTACTTCTAGGTTCTAAAGAGGACTTCAGTAAAGCCTCGTAAAAGCCTCCGGGTTAATTGACTATTTGACATATGTTAAAAATTCATAACTGTAAGTATAGTTACAGTTTGATTTGTTAGAAAAAGAATTTAATATTCATTGATTTGTCGGCGCAATGTACTAGTCTTCTTGTGCAGATATCTTATTATGTTTTTCGTATTTTCCATATGCAATAATAGCCGTAAGCAGAATCAAGGTCTAAAAGTTTTTATAAAGAATAATTAAGATGTATAGAAGATGCAGACATGTAGACTTCATTCTATAATGACGTATAATCTATTTCACTATCTGCACATAATAAGCAAAAAAGAGAAAAGGAAAACCCCAGTATAGTAATTAGCTGAGTTGTAAAGATTAATAACATTAATGACTGAATGATCAATACTATCTTATTCAACTTAAATTTAACTTATTTAAAAATAAATAAAGGTATAATATTTGTTATATGTCTCGCTTGACAATAAATTTTTAATCGATTATTCTATTTAAAAAATATACAACGTACAAAGATGTATTAAAAAATTTCTAGTATTTAAATTTTCTATGTGAAATAAAGTTCAAGGTTTTGCCACTAAATCTCGCGAATGTCTATAAGTATTGTGAAAGAGTTTTGCCACGTCTAAGAATAGCGTATTATTGTTCAGGAGATTATAATATCTGCAATTGTGTTTAGCAATTTTTTGTGAGATGGAAAAGACTTTTATTAGAGAACAGCGAGTGTGTGAGAGACTGTCATAATTCATAATCTTCAAGGAAGCTTTTATATGAAGATAATGTCATGAGTAAATCGCAAATTTATAAGTGTCGTAATGTCTATATGTCTGCATGCGCCTTAATAATAATAACCTGTTTTTAAACACATTAAGTAGCAAAAATTATTACAAATCAAAAAGCTTACGCATATTGTGTAGTGATAGATTTTAAAATTTCTCAATAAAAAAAAAATTTTTTAAAACACGCAAAAACACTTTCGCCTGTTAATCGAGCATTGATCCGACGCGACGTTTGCACAGCGCTAAATGACCAGCGGCCGAATTATCAAGCGGAAACCTATCTACTCTCGCGTTATCGCGCACGTAACGAAGAAAGGCTCTGTTTGCTGAATCGAAGCGTACGTGTGCGCACATGTGTGCATACGTGTTCGCGATTCTGCACGATTCCACAGCAGTGTGTGTTTTACGTTTGTGTGGGTGTAGGTGTGTGTAAACACCGCTGCGAAGCATGTTCGATCGCGCTTCCGACTTCAGATAAATTTAGTTCTATACCCAAGCGACGATTTCCCTTTCTACGGGTGTAGCTGTCCGATGGTCTTTGCATCGTTTGGTGATAGTTCATGCGTGGGAATTGCATAAGCGCTTTAAACGGTCGCGTGAGCCGCTGCTCAGCGGCTTTCAACGTGATATCAGAGATGATCGGAGGTCGCATCGGAAGCTGAACGGTACGCGATAATAACGTCTTCCGTGAAATTGATTTAGCATACGGCGCATCGAGGATGCTTCCTCCCGATGAAAGTATTGAAGCAGCCATCGTGCATGAAAAAAAATCTACGAGAAGTCGGCAGCAAATGATGACGTCTCATTAAATTCTTTTCTGAAGAGGAACTAACTCTAATTTGACTCTTAGGACAAGTGTCTCGGATTATTTGTATGAATAGTGGAGAGAGTAGTTATACAAATGTATTTGATATTTATCATTTGTTACAGCTTGATAATCAACAAAATTACAGACCTTTATTTCCGCTGGCTCTATCAGTACTCTTATAGAAATTATCCGACTCTTAGTGAAGCTAGTATTATCTCCATGAATCTCTCGTTACGAAACTCGTCTGTTGTTACTCCTCATTAACTTAACCCGAGGGGAGCAAGTATATGTCTGCGTGACAGATATAATTGCGCGGGCTCATTACACCTTAATTCCGCTTCTCCCTCATAATCCTCTTGTAATACAGCGATTCTCTCATAATGTAAGATTTAGTCCTCGTAGAGCCATTACCGCGAGGCTTCTCTACCCTTCGGAACAACGGAAAATTAATGTACGGGATGATCTTAGGCGAAACGAGATAATAACATACTTTGTATCATTAATTCCACATAAAGGAAATGCAATCGAAGAAAAAGAACGATCAATTTTCTGTCGGTATCGAAAACAGAGTTGCAATTCGAATAAAACCGCGTATCTATAAAGTAAAAGTACCAATACCTGGACACCTTTATTATTTATAAGTATAACGCGAATTAAAATCAAAGATAAAAATATTTCTCTTGTATTTTGAAACTTTAGTTATGGTATCCAAATGTTTATTTCCATAAATTTATATTTTTTTAAAGGTTTTCTTTGAAAAAAGGACATAAGTATGTACGTGTCCAGGCATTGGTACATTTACCTATAATCTTAAGTGTCCGGGTATTGGTACTTTTACCTTAATCTTCGCCCGATGGGATTTGCTGACAATATAATCTGTAAATTAACTACCTGATAAACGTATGTGGTGTATGCGCGTAGCGACACTACAGAAGAGCTCCACCCAAGTAAAGGCGTAAGACTGAGCTCCTCCAGTTCAGCTTCGACAAGTAAATGTTCCGTTGTCCCTGACACGGCTACGTCCTCATGCTTGACGAACAGATCTCGCGCGGTGCGCTCGATCCGTGGCAATCTGGCCGACGTGAATAAATCCGTTAGACGCAAATATCAAATAAAAGTATCAATGAGTGTCGTAAGATACGCTGGACGTTCATAAAACAGATTCAAAAACGCATTTACAGACGCGACCGTAATTGAGAAGTAAAGCCGGCGCGAAGCGAATTATCGCGGATAATTCGCTGCTCCATTTTTTCTAAACTGCACCGTCATTCCTGATTACCGAGCTACGATCATCGAGTCGGATATTACCGTGAGTTAGAAAGTAGTGCGATCGGTGAACGTCGCGCAATCGAAGATACTTTGCGTGTCTCGCTGCGCTGTGACGAAATGCACATGTTAATGATGTCTTCTATTATCGGACCATCTGCCGAGCGGAAATCCTTCGCGCCGATTTTTGATACAAATCGTGCGTCAGAGATGTGAGGACCGCGAATAATTTAATGATCTTAGCGCGACCGTCATCGTCTCGAGAAGCCAGTTTTTTGCCGAATAAATTGTGCATATAAACAAATCTACGTGGCCACAGATCCCGTTCTATAAATTTAAACCTTTAAACCTGTTTAGTTATTTATCAGGGAATTTTACAGCTCTCAGAAACTTATTACCTTCGCCAGTAAATAATTAACAAAAATGATTTTTACTTTATATGAATGTTACAATTAATAAATGTGGCCAGTTCGTGTAAAAATCATTTCTGTTTACAGCTCCTCTTATCACGTGAGCTCTCTTTCTGTGACTCTGTTCTCTAGAGGTCTATAATTATTTATAAGCATGTCTCGCGGACAATGGATAATAAATTTACAAGTAAAATCGTTGTTGTGCGTATTAAAAGAGACAGCTGACGACAATAAAGCACACATTATTTTTATTACTGCAAGAAATATCGAGATAAAAAAAAGTATCCGAGAAAAAAGTTTCCCCATGTTTCATTTTATTACATAATCTTTGTTCGTACATACAAGAAAGATAACAAAATCAACAATTTTTTTGGACTGCGGAATTAAAGTTGTTGTGCACGGGCAACGAGTGACGATGCGACTTAATTAAAGACCGATCCCATATAAGTGGTATATGATTTGAGAGACCTGTGGGCCTATTTTAAAACTCTTAACAGTTTCATTATCGTTATATTGTCGTTGCGTAGCCTTTTTTTATCATATATATATAATATTTGCGCAACGCAAATACAACGACAACGAAATTGTCGTTATAAGAGTTACAGAATACTGATCGCATCTAAAGTTCCCCTTTACTAACAATAAGACAATTCAGATAATACTAAGCAAGTGATTAAAATTGTGTCGGAATCTGTCAAATCCTACCAGGCTATAGCCCTTTGCACAATAGGCGATAGCGATAGCGACAGCGACAAGGTTGCCGACAAAGCTATACCTTTGTCGGCAAGTTTGTCGCTGTCGCTATCGCTATCGCTATCGCTATCGCCTATTGTGCAAGGGGCTTAACGATGAATAAAATTTTCATCAGATTAGAATGCTTGAGATCGATGCTGAAAATTGTTGCAACTTGGATATCGCATTATATATGCTAGTTTTAGATCTATAAAAATATTATTTCTGTCAAACCCAATAACCCGAACCGATAGACCAAATACCGATGGTCTTGCGTTAATTAGTTTGAATTACGGAGAGATTGCACTACATCATAAATTAATTAATACAATCTAATATATTATGTATTGCATGTACACAAATTGATATGATCTAATTTACTACCCATGTAGACGTACACCCATATTATGAGCTTAATTACGAAATTAATGAAATAATCTCGTATCATCGAATTGCTTACGTCTAATACGCACACGAGACACGCTGCTATACCTGCGAGACATTAGTCGTTTTGTAGTTGCAGGTTGTCGGCCATCCTCATTTGTCTTGCGAAAGGTAATTAAGATACAATTGTCCAACCTTGATCCCAGAGTTGCATGCATTTTCAAAGATCAAGTTCGTATAATACAGCTTTTTCATCAATTTCTTATCTACATATCCTGACTCCGCTAATCATAGGTAAGCAGTCTCGCAAGTTGAACGTTGGCTTTGTAGGAAAACAAAAAAAATTAAAACGAAGTAGGTGTAACGTTAAGCGTTGAAACTTGTCGACGGCACGCAAAGCGCCGCAAAGCGACGATGAACCAGAAGCAGCGACTTCGCCGGTGCCGGTTAACGGTCCCCCCGTGAGATTCCGCGTGAGCCCTCCAGGAAGCCAGGATCGGCCGGAGTTCACGAGCATATAGACGACGGCCCTTCCATCGGCTCTCCGCGAAAAGGTGATTGTACCAAGGCGGTCGTGCAACTTTCTCGCTGTCGGAATCGCAAATGCGGAAGAGGTCGGAGAGTACATGAGAGAGTACATGAGAGCCTATGGTGCGATTCATCGGTTAGTACCCACAGGATCGTTGCCCTGTAAAGATCGTACCTCGGGTCCCCCGTATACCGGCAGCTACCCGGTGAGTTGCCGCGCACAATCGAATTCCGATCGCGAATCGAGATCGCGAAATAACGTGCCGTTCAAGCGTCAGCGTGAATTGTAATTGCTAATTTCGCTGGATTAATTCGAAAGCTTCGTATTTGAATCCTTTTGAATGCAAAGCTTTGAAGAGAGTGGTTTTATTTCAAAACATTGGAAATTCGATCTCTCCCAAAAAGACAAGGGTTTTGCTTGGTATGTTTTTTTCTTTATTAAACGGCTATTAATGTCAATTAGAGAAAGAGAGAGAGAGAGAGAGAGAGAGAGAGAGAGAAATTTCGATTAATTTTAATATTTGATGTAGTAATGTCTCGATGCTTCGTAATTACCTATAGGAGTTATCAGACATTTCGCCAATTTTAGGTAAATAATGCCTCTAGCAATAAGTTAAATATTTGCAAAAGTTACATATTTACAAGTCTTGATAAGTGTGCTAAATTTATATATATTTTAGTTGATTTTATTAGCTTATTTATTAGTCTCGTCACATTTTAAACTTAATCTTACAAAAAAAATGATACAGCTTTGGAGTATGATATTGATTTTTTCAACAATGTCTTTTTTTCTCTTGTGCAATTTGTTCGCTAAACTAACGTCATTACTTATAAGAAACGATAAAAAACGTGTGTGAAAAAGAAAAAAAGATCAAATCGATAAAAAATTTATTGCGTACACAAAGACAAACATATTATCAAGACAATTTATCAAATTTGATTAACTTATTACTTGCTTATTATTGACTAATTACTGTCAATAAACAAATATAAAATACACAATTAATTATTATATATAAGTTTAATAATTAATTAATTAACGTAGAATAATTAATTAATTTATCGTCAGTCTTATCAGTATTTAACAAAAGAATACGTAATAATAATATTGTATGTTACGAATCAGTGGCATTATAAATTATTTTAATAAAAGTCTAATAAAAGTCCCGCTACACGCACAAGAATAATAAAAAGTAAGAAAGCGTAACAATACATATCATATATAAAGTATGCATCTGCTTGTAAATATAGAATTGGTTACGTGTATTCCTCCGATTATAGATTTAATCAGAATTATATAAAAAATACTTCCAAAAAGGAGTGTTAACAACTTCCGGTGTATCGATTATCGTGCCATTAAGAATGATATTTGTGATCTAAATTACGTGAAAGAGAAAGACGCTGCGTACGATAAAACATAGTTCCTATAATAACAGGATTTGTGTCACGAGATTGAAAACAAAACCTAAATAAGATAATGCCACTTTCGATCTCGAGAAGTAAAAGCATGCAATTGTCAGTACAAGGAAATGGTTTGTAAGGCATTGAATTTGCGGAGATAACGTAACGATATTTTCATGGACTTTCATAAACCAACTTTCTAATAATTTTATCTAGATTTTACGTATGATTATAGAAATATAAATCAACTGCTCTATTATGTCTGAATACTACGTAAAAGCAATGTTACGCAAATAATAATTTAAGATATAACTAATAGAAAGTTTTGGTATATGCTATGAGTACTGAGAGAGATTACGTTGTCAATGAAAAAAAAATAAATTTTAGCAAGGGCGAAAGAGTCGAAAATTTGCGCTCGATAACTTCGGCGGGAAATACCGGCACGAGAGGCTGAAATGCAGCCTACGTTACACGCAACTGTATGCAGTTGCATATCGACAGGCGCAGCCTTGAGTCTCGACCGTCGCGCGCGCGCGCAGATTCTCCGTAGAAATTCTCCGTGGAAGTTTTCAAGATCGAAGGCAAACGAGAAGAATTTCGGTTATTACGTTTGCAGAAGATTGATGTAGAAGCACGCGAGTTATGCCACGGATGAGTTAACGCGATCCGCGAAAGAGGGGAACCCGTTCACGAAAACGATTTATCATGCTTTCGTGGACTGACCTTGAGAGATTTCGCATCCTTCGCCAGACAAGTAGGAGTCGATTTTTCGGACTACACACGCTCACACGCAGCGGTTCACGCAAGATATTATAAGAGAAAACATTACGGGGATAGTGGCTAAAAACTATTTTTAAAATTATTTTAAAATTATTTTAACTATTTTAAAATTATTTTTTAGCGTTTTGTCGAGGTCTCTTATAAATAGATAAATAAAATATTTTTATGGAATAATATATTCCTATCGCTTTAAGAGAACCCGCATGTGTATTGATCGCAATTAGAACGTCTTTGAGACAAAGTTCTGAAACATCGATAGTGTATATTTAATATATGCTATCTTTGTAAACTTTATAATAAATTATACTAGCTTATCTTTATTTTTTATGATTCCCCAAAAATTATGAATGGCGGAGATATTGAGATAAAAAGAATAAAATTTTCTCTCTCTCTCTCTAAAACAAAAGCATACCCACCCAGCGTAATATCTTCTAAATGTTGCAACGTTACGGGCGCCGCCGCGCCGGTCTGGTTTCAGTTCAGCACAATGTAGCATTCTTTGATATTTCGTGGACAAGCCTCGGCAGAGAGTGATTGACAAATAAATAAAACGCAATAATGACGTAAGACGGAATAATTTCATGGAATTCTTAAGTTTTGACGATAAATAGATAACGCGCATGCAGCTAGACGTGGAAAATATGTTATTACCGTTGGCATACGTATGATGAAATACCGTCGAAATCAACGGAAAGAAAAAGCACTAATAACATGTACTTTAGATTACGTCAACGGAACGTCGCGTCGTTACGTCGTTACTGGATAGACGTGAACTTTCATGCGCGATCACGTGTTCTACTATGATGCACACTCTTGCGAAGATCTAACATCTAAGCACGCATGTACATTCACGTGCATTCTTCTCAGCTCGAGTCATAGCTTAGATTCTCACGTCGAGACCGAGAGCTGATGGGGAATACTTCAACGCTTGCAGCGCTGACCTTTCACCGAATCGTTTCGGATTAAAAAATGAGAAATCTCTTCTCAATTCCCCTTTGTTCGCCTATCTTCCGTGGAATTCGCTGATAATCGCGCGCGACAATTAATCCGTTGATCCCGAGCGAAGAACGGGCCCTTTGTCCGATCGCGGCGTGCACGCGACACGTAATAACCGTATACGCGGTCGTCAGTGAAAGCGCCGGACTGTCGATGCAATAAAGTGACCCTGACATATTTCGCAATGCGCCTTCGTAGTCGTAATTCCCAGGTGTAATTTGTATCGGCGAGGAGTCGCGCTTATCCTCTTCCGACCGCGTGAAAGGCGGCTCCCTAGCTACGCGCGCCACACCGTCCTCACCTTCCATTTCCTTCGCGTCGGATCTCCGCGGTTTTCATATACTTATACGCACGCGACGGTCGTTCTTCTCGCGCCGCTACTTCGTGGCGATTTCCGCGAAGCCTTTCTCTTCGTTGCGGCACAATGAATGACTCGGACATTCTGCCGACTGTTGTTCGCATGCATAGTGCCATACACCGCACCGTGACGCGTGACAACAAACGATAGCGTTACGTCACAGATAACGAGCGCGCCGAAGTAACTTCGTGAAGCAACGTTGGGAGTTCGCACGAAAGTTTACGTGAAATATCACGTCATGCTTCTATGATGATCTCGTAGATTCGTAGACGAACTAGAATTTACATTGCAGCCTCTTCGAAGAGTATCGCATGAACAGTCACTATTGATGGGCCTTGAGAATTTACACCATAGATAATTTATCTTACATGTCGCGAACGCGAATACCAGCTGATGAAACTTCATTTGTTTAAAATAAAATGATTTATGACATTGTGATTTCATGATTTGTTTAAAGTAAAATTATTCATTTTTATATTTCAGTGTATTTATGATTTAAATTTGTTTTTTTATGACACACGGACTTCATGAACATCGTTATCGATAATAATCTCAATAATGTCAATAATCTCTTCTCCGTATAATTCGTAAGTTAATCACTGACAAAGCACTCTGCAGTGAATATTAAAGAAATTGTAACGCCTTCTTAAATCCTCGCGTTGAGAAAGTTGACATTCATAAAGCAATCTATTAGACAGAATAAAACATACAAAAGTGTAATTAGACGTGCAATTAAAGATGAAAATATTCCATGTACCTACAATTAAAATAAAAGACATTATGTGAAAATGTTACGAGAAATGTTAAATAAGACAATTGTGCGAAAGAAAATTGAAAAGAAAGCTTAACAGATATTTGCTAATTAAAAAAAATCTCCACTAATTACCTGGGACTGCTGGTAGGGAATAATCTCGCATCTCGACCGTAACTATACGTGAGGGACGACCTCGCATTTACGGTACTAGCCCACTCACGGCCTCGGACACGCGAAGATGTACTAATGGTCGTTCAATTCGTGCGAGGGGCTTTTTCAACGTGCGGGACGTGCGGGCGAAAAGTGAACCGCCGAGGCCGCGTGCCGGTATACAAAGAAATGTGCGCCAGTTACATCATCGCCGCGATCGGCACCGCGCCGGGCGTACAGTATCGCGCTGCACTCGCGCGGGAAACTGCACCATAACTGCAGCTGCATCTTTCACCAGGCAGTGTTCTGACTGCGAGGCGAAAATCACATCCGCGAGCGCGATGTGCATCGGAACGCAGAATCGTCCGTTTCTCATTTTAACGTTCGTCGCCGAGCCGTCGTCCTCTTCCGTGCGTTTTAACGCGGACGCAACAAGCGTCCGCTCGACCGTCCGCGCATTCAATTAGATTTCATGTGCACGCTATATTTTTCTGTTTAAATGTGCGCAATATATCGTCCCGGCCCGCCTTCGGAGAGAATTTACCTTCGCACGAGTGCAAGAAGATAATAAGTGCTGTTTAAGAAAACAAAAAGAGCCGTCTCTATCGAGGAAAAGGAACAATACCGTGACGCTGACGTAACATGTTAGCTTGTCTCTCAGACAGACAACAGATCAGACTGCTGCTTGCTCGTTGCGCAACGCGCGCGCTGGTTTTTGTTAACAAAAAAGAAAGAGGATATGTGAATCGCGCGTCGCTACGAGCGTAAACGACGGATATCCTAACTGCGCGCGCGAGGCGTTCTCTGCGGAATTAATAGAGATAGATTTTAATTACATGTGCGTTTCGCGCGCGCGATTCCGAGAAAATGACCAGGATTGAAACGACGACGGCGGGTAGACGTTGCTGCAAGAGTAGAATACCGCCAACCGGATATTGGCTTCGTAGAGGCTGAAGGAGGCGCGTAGTTGTGTCGCGCACACAACGACAACGGAACGCGCGTTCCGTTCGCGAAAACACACAGCTATATCGTGCTCGACGCGCGTATTACGACACAGGAAAGGGACAAGCCTTTATGATACACTCCGAAACGTTTACGAGTCCACGAGGCTTGCTTCAAAGTGGCACGCTGGCATTTCGTGCCAATTAATTCATATTGAAGAGTGATACAATGATTTAATGGAGAGCAACATTGGAGACGTTGAGAAACGCTTTATCGGCGATACAACAATTTATTGGCGTTACGATATATAAATCGTAATACGTTGACGATGAGATATTCTTTTAACACTGCGCAGTTTTCTTCTTTAATGCCTATCTGCGTCATCGGTTAATTCGATAATTTCCTATTATTCATGCAAAACGTATCACTTGATACAATGTAGGAAATGTTGGTGTAAAAAGAAGGCAATTATTTTTTTTATCACCGTGTCTGTTTAATCGGTATTGAGATCGGTAAATTGAGATGAATCAGGCCGTGTTCTGAACTTCGTCCGGTTGATGCGAACTAGACCTCGCCGATCCCGCTCCAAGTTTGAGAGACTCAAGGTTCGCGCTGCTGCTAACTGCGCGGCATTTAAATAATCTTTATTCAAGGGCGCGTCGCGCGGTCAATATTGGTCGCAGGAAAAAAAAGTTCAGTTTGAGTCAGCGTCAATAAGTCGGCAAGAGGCTCACGGGAGATCATTGTTTGCGTATGCACCGGTCGCTCGCAGGCAACACGCGCAACTGCACGTACGTGCACTCGTGTATGCGTCAATGTATGCACGTACGTTTATCTACTCGCGTGTATAGATGTTCGTGTGCAAGAATATCGGGTAGAAGGAGGTTATCTGGTAACGCCGGAGACAGGCGACCGGCCAATAGTTGTACGAGCGCGATCCACGACTGAATGACCGCGCGATTTCGCTTTTTCGCGCGCACGAGTGTCGATCGAGAGACACGTCGATTCCGGAGATTCCGTGAAATCTTCCCATTAAATGGTTAAATGAAATAGATCATCGATCTATCTGTGCTGTGTGCTATCATGCCGCAGGAGAGCGAGAAGATCAGCAACGGCGCCGGCGCCGGGTCGAGGATTCTAACGAAAGAACGCTACGGTCCTTCGATCGAAAGTGACGCGGAGGCACAGAGGACCCTCGCCAAGGAGAAGTCCGATGTCAAGAGGCAGGAGGATCTAGAGCTTCGCAAGGGTGCCGACGACATGCCGGAACTCAAGGATCAAAAATTGGAGGACGACGAGCAGATCACTCTGGATCTGTGCGAGCCGCCGCCGGAAGTCATGGAGTACGCCAGAAGGGAGTTAGGGGAGACCGACGAGGTCAAGTGTCAGACGCTGCAGGAATTCCGCGATATGATCTACGGTAATTCGAGTTGGAGTATTAGCCCCGAAACGAGTGAGCGTCAACGAGAAGAGGTGTCAATGTTATAAAATCGGCGGTGCAAATTGTCCTACCGAGAGAAAAGTACAATCGCAAAGTTTTAGATTTGATGGGCGCAACAATTGTTTCTTAGACAGCACCATGTCCAAAATATCGGAACATTAGACATTTTAAAGATGTCTTAAAGTTGTCTTTAAGACGTCCTATGTCCCAATTTTGGACATGCTGTCTGGGTTGTAACACATTGATGTTAGCAACGATGCTGATGTTTCTGTAAATGTACATATTTCTATTTCTGTTATAATTAATTGGGACATCAGATTTAAAGTAAATCTTTTGAGTTAGACAGATATATGCAAAAATGACAAAAATTTCGTAGAATTAACCGTAACGCTTCGCGATCAGGCAGAAATATTGTATTTATATTATTGTTTGGTGCAAACGAGTTTGTGATGTATGCGTTCTTTCGCAGAGAGAGGCGAGTGCATGCCGCACAGGATGGACGACGATTTTCTCATCAGATTTCTTCGCGCTAGGAACTTTAACATAAAGAGCGCACATAAGCTGGTGAGTTATAGATGTATAGGCATTGACAATGACATTTGCGATGAGGCGGATAGTTTAAATCGATGAAAAAGGCGTACGCCTTTATTATTAAACGTATATGCTCGCGTCGATGTGCTTTTTGTCACGTAAAGTAAACGATAAGAGTTTACTTACAGAGTTTATTTCGCGTACAGAAATAGAACGTCGACAAAAAAAGAAAAATAATGTAACTGCTTAAATTCTTTAATGCATTAAAATATTTTGCTCACTATACGTTACCGTTGGAAAATTTATGAAAGTAAACACTTATTGGCAATCGTAATTTTGCAATGTTTTATGAGTCAATGAAAAGTTATAATGATTGTGAGATAATCGATTAACCTACTTTTTCTGGAGTACTATACTATTTCTTAATAATTTTATTACGTGTTTATTTGATCTAATCATATAACATTATTCAGCTGCTTCCTGTCAAATACGAAAACAGTAAAGAAGGATCTTGAATTTAATACAGATTACTAAACCGGATTATGTATGGAATCTAAAACTAGTTGCGTAAAGCCTCTAAGAAATCAACTTTTATGTTTCATTGTTAGATACCGTTTTCAGTATCGTAAATATTCTTATTAAACAAATATTATATACGAGGCAATAAAAGTTTTGCGTCAAATCAATAGCATACCGTCTCTAAACGAATTAAATTACTGTTGTTAATCTTTGACATTTGTCGAATCGTTAAAATACTCGCAAACATCGATACGAGATAAGCATAACGCGCGTCTGAATAACTTCTCGGCATCAAGAAGCAACAATATAACTCTTTTTATAAATCTTTTTTAAAGAGCAAATTAATTTATGTAAAATACGCGCGTGTAAAATTTATTTAGAGAGAAAGTTGAACATTTTTTTAAAGTTTTGCACTTTACTCTGTTGTGCTCCTAAATTTTCCAACGATATATATATAAATAGTCCTCTCTACAGAATTAAAGAAATCGGATGAGAGATTTAATAATATGTACTAGGCTATCGTGCCCGGTAGTGGATTTTTCCGTAATTATGAAATTAGACTTAGAAATTTATAACGTTAGATTTTATAATAAACCTCGCTTGCTTTGTAATTAAGTATACATATCTAATTTACACATTTAGGAGGATAAATTTAACAAGTTAAATGTTAAATATGTTACGTAGATAAGTGATACTTATTTTTCTTTTCGAATATAATGAAAGACTCCTGTACGCACAATCCTGCATAATTAGTAATTTTTTCCTCGTTTAGAGAATTGCGTCATTTATGATCATTAGCGGAATTACATATTCAGAAAAATAAGAAAGTGTATTATACCCAGTAGTTATGTCCAATGTAAGTCAATCAAACTAATATAATTGCAGCGACAATTTGAATCTATATATATTTGTTTTTTTTTCGTTTCTAATCTTATCGCGAACAAGTAGACATAAATCGATTTAATCGCGGTATACATTTATGTCTTTTTCTCTTTCTTATATTTTTCTCTTTCCTATATTTTTATTATCTTTCATTAACTTATATTATCTTGGATTATTCTGTGTGTAATTCAATCCAAAATTGCTTTCGCAAAGTCGCGAATTCTTTTTCGAATGTGATTAGATAAAACAATGATTGCAGAGATTATTGATGTGTATCAATATTTTTGTTTACAATATAAAAACGTCATTTTCAATTATTTTGGATGCTATTGGTTACGAAATTTTAAGAAATGTCGAAATAATATTTATGAACCATTGTGCAATTAATAGTGAAAATACATCGATGAATAAAGCGCGAACATGGAGTGAACCTTCTAGTTGCACAATTATGTCAAGGTGAACTGATCTACCTTTCAAGATCTGAAATACGCGGCGCGCTGGTATTCCACGAAAATTAGAATTAGTAAAAGCATGTCGAAAGGATCTAGCCTTTTAACCGAACACTTATTAAGCTGCTTTCAGTAATTGCGACCGTGGTATAATTGCGACATTTTAATGAAAAAGTGGAACAAAAATTGGTATGGATTTAAAATAATTTCTCCGTCCAGAACCAGAGCTTTAAGGCGACACTATCGTTAATTTTCCGATCTCCATATGCATAAGGAAACAAACGGGCTATTCATAAATGTAATTGCCGGAGAATAGCCGATGAATAATTGATTAACGATATAATTCATGCCTGTGTAACGATCAAGAATTCATAATGATATTTATCTTGAACCGCGATAATGAACGACATGGAATGTTTATCCAACGTACACGTTTGCGATTTTATAATGCAAATTTGCGAATAACGAAATACAGTTAAGAAACCTCGAAAAACACGAATAATTGGGTTGCGTGCTATTGAAAAGCGTATTACTCGAGACTTAGGATTCATACAATTTTAGAGATCACCCGCGATTGAAAACCGTACAATTCAAGACTCCAGATCCGTATAAAAGTGGGTATTTGAATCCGAGGAATTATCTACGAAAAAAAACTTTTGAAAAGTAAGATGTCACAATTTTTTTTACCGTGCTATTCGCGACTCCATGCAATTCAAATACCGTATTATTCGAGGGGTCACCCTGTATTCCCGCACGAACGACAGAGCGCGCGAGGTCGATTTCTCTCAAGAAATTTTTCGATAGATAGTGAATTACTACAACTTCAAAGAGGAACACCCGGAGATCCATCAGATGATGAGCTCGACCGAGATGAGGTATATAGGTGACGACGACGTGATCACGGTGCCGCCGTATAGAACCCAGTGCGGCAGACGCGTAATGATCTACCGTTTTGGCAATTGGGATCCGCGCAAATATTCCACCGAGGAGCTCTTCAAAGCCACGGTCGGGATCCTCGAGCTCGGCATCCTCGAACCCAGGGCGCAAATTATGGGCGGCATCGCCATTTTCGATTTGAAGGACATCTCCATGACACACGCGTGGTCCGTGACGCCTCAGGTATATCGTTATCCATTTTCTTTCTCCTTTTCTTGTTGCACGTGCGGGATCTTTACATTATTCCCATCAGGTTTGCGATAAATGTATTAATATGAAATTAAAAGGCGGAAAAAGAGTGCTAATATAATCACGCGTGTCGGCGATCCATGTTCCAGGTGGCAACTATGATGCTGTCTGTGATGGTGACCGCGTTTCCCATCAGGATACACGCGCTACACATCCTCCATCAGTCGTGGGTCTTCGACGCGATCTTCGCGGTCTTCAAACCGCTGCTCGACGCCAACATGCGAAACAAGCTGTTCTTCCACGGTAGCAACTACGAGAGTCTACACAAGCACATATTGCCCGAGTACCTGCCGAAGGTGTACGGGGGCACGAGGAACGAGCTGCCCTATTACAAGTGGATCGCGGCCATAATCAAAGATCAGAAGGTCGTCGAGGAGATGAATAAAATGGGATATTTCGTCACGGACGATATTCGCGACTCCTTCATTCAAAAGTAAAATCGATCGAGTCCTGGGGAGAGAACGGGGGGGCTTCAGGGAAACTTTAAAATATGCATGATATTCTTTTGTATACATGATATTACTTAGCAATTAGTTCGCACGCTCTTATTATTAGTATCGCCATTTAGTCTCTTATTACCGTATCTTTTTGACTTTCCGATTAAGATATACACAAGACGTCTTGAATGCGTTTTGCGTAGATTATTTTAGATAAGAATCTTAAACGCTTTATGTTATTTATATATCCAAGATATATCGTACTTGTGATTGTGTATTCAAGGTTGGTAGCTAAGGCCTTAAATAAAAGTTTTACCACGATCAAATGGACCTGGAGTAATCACCTGTATCAAGCTACACGCTTATCCGCCACTCCGATATCTCGCGTACGCGATACGTTGCAATTGCAGTTATCATGCCTCACCGCTGCCTAACGGCGTAATGCCCGCGATAAGAATCGCGGGTTGTGTTTCTCCGCACGCTTCCACCTGATGAACCTAATGCTATTTTGGCCCTTCGCCGAGTCACTCCCATCTACTCGTAAGTTGATTTCCTTTTCCCGCGATTTATCAACGGCCCCGCCGTTGATCGAAGCGATGTTATTGGGAAACGATCCATCCTACATTGTGACTTTTGATCCACGATACGTCGCGATGCAGGTTCCATCAGTTAATTGAGACTCGGACGCGCGTCGGATTTCTTCCTTCCGTGTAGCGAGATCGCCGACGAGTGTGAGGAGAATCCACGAACCGTGACTCGAGAGTCAATTGGATTATTGGCATTTTCAGTAGAAACAGACAAAGGTGATTTCTGTGGCGGATTTCTGTGATCCGAGGAAATAAGGATAGCGCGCAATCCGCTCCGGATGGTAAGCGAGTAAAAGGACGATAACCGCGGAAAAGCAAAAAAAGAGAGTCGCGTTAACTTATTCAGCTGGTAATTCGGATTCAGAGCGAATCGTTGAACGTATCGATAAGAGTTAATCGAATGGCGCTCTTGAAATAATTATTTATTTAGCTGTGCTCGCTTGACCTCAAAAACAGATAACCAAGTTGCAATAATATCCGCGGTTGGAGATCGTAAACCGATGAAGGTATAAATTGATAAGAGAATCTTTCGCGACTGGTCGGCGAAATATTCTCGGAATATAACTTCACGTATTACCGTACGCAAAGTTATAAAACTTCCTTAACATAATAAAAAGGAAGGCAGTAACTGGAAGCAAAACAAGATATTCTGCAATTACTGTGAAAAACCGGAATGTAATTAAATTAATGAAAACTAGATTTCGTCGTAGAGTAACGGTTAATAAACAGCTCATCCTGATCTAATTGATACTTTTAAATATTTGTAGCAGGCACATATCAGTGATCAAAATTTAATAGCACACGTTTAAAGCAAAGTACAAGTAATTTTTGAAATTGTAAACGCTTTATTAAAAAAATAAAAGACAATAAATATCTATGATTTAGAAACTAGCTATTTCTTCCATTAATTAAAATGATTTAAATGACTTCGTTTCTAATTCAACTTTCTTTTTTTGCTCGAAAAAAGTACATTTGACTTTTGATACATTTTGCGTAGTTAAAATCAGCTGGGAAATGTTTCTAATTATCATTTTTATTTATTTTGGTATTATTTTATTCTTCTTTTATTAACAAATAAAAAATAAATATATAAAAATATATTTTCAACACCCTTTAATTGCTTGTAATTTGGCCGTTTTTAAATTATTTAGCTGTCTTCTTTTATTATTATTTTTTTAATACAAAATTTTTGTTCGCCGTAATTTCAATCATTCACGATTTAATCATAAAAAATTTCTGGACTAAAAAGAGAGAAGCGATATAGAGTATAGAGCTTATAGTGCCTAAGGGATTCACGCGAGCCAATTGTGCTCGCCTGTCCTAAAATAAGAACTCGGCCACTCCGGGATGAACTCGAGATAGAACCAGGAAGATGAGGCCGCGCGCCGTGCGGGGGGGGGGGTGCAGTTAGGTCGGCGGATACATAGGTAGGACCGTAAAGGAGGCGCAGGTAGGGCCTGGCGTCAACTGCTGGGGTTTGTGGTGGTTGATATCGACCCGGGTCGGAGGGTCGTGTAGCAGTCAGGATCGCAAGGCGCACGCCTGGACGTGGACGGGAGCGGTGGCGCGAGAAGGAAAGCGGCGCAGGGTGGCGAAATAGACGAAGATAAATGGACAAAGAGACGCGCGGAGGGTGCTGAGGAGGGTGGAGAAGTATATCAACGTATATACGTACACACGATCGTGGAGGCAGGTCGTGCAGAAGAGGTAGTAGGAACCCGCCGGTAGTAGCAACCCGGCTGGCTAGCGCACCCCACACGCGGGTGCCAGGCGCGCCGTATCCCCGAGAAAGAGAGGCTTACACAGTCCGGCTCGTCTTGGCGCGCATGTGTGCGTGTACGTGTGTGCGTGAGTGGTGCGAGAGTGGTTGCTCGGTCCGAGTGTATATCTGTATCGCGTTATCCTCCGGGTAACAGCTGCGTTAACGGGGCTCGGGGGAATCCTGGCCGCTGAATCGCGTTTCGTCTGGTCGTGTTCCGGTGCGCTCAGCCATCCAGACTGAGTCACGAGCGAGACTACGCTCACCCCGTTCGCCCTCGTCTCTCGGCGAGGTGGTGGAACGCGCGGCGCGAGAGGGATATCGCTCAGGATTTAGGGTGTAAGTGTTGACGGGGTGCGTTATCCCGGAAACCACGGGGGCTCCATGTGCATCCACGAGGAGGAGGAGGAGAAGGTAGCCGTGATCGGTCGATCGTCTCCATAGAGAAGGACGCGGCCGGACGCGATGATGCGGTAGAGTGTGGACGAGAGGAGTAATGTGACGGTGCGTGGCGCGCACTCAGCGGAAGAGGACGAGGACGACGAGGACGAGGACGACGACGACGACCGTTAAACCGGCGCCATGTCGCAACGACAGCAGACCCCGACGAACGAGGATTCCTACCTAAGCTGTGGCAGGCCGTCGAACCTGCTGAAGACGAGCTTCAGCAGCGCCCGCCTCGAGAAGCTCTATCGCGCCTCGTCGCTGCAACAGCGTCGCGGCGGCCTCACGTGCTTCCTGATGTCGGCGATCCTGTACGGCCTCTACACGTTGTCGACGCCGGGAATGGAGCTGCCGGCACGTTGCGTCAGCGCCGTATTTGTCGGCCTGAACTCCGCCTTGTTAATCCAGACCGGCTGCATCAAGCTGAGCACGGCGCGGAACTCGGTCTGGTCGGTGGTGCCGTGCATAGTCGGACAGCTGTGGATCGTGCACCTGCCCGCTCAGCTGTTCCTCAAGTCCACCAAGGTCACGCCGGGGGACAGCCTAGCTTGGATGCTGCTGCTGCTCTACCTCCTGTTCGCCACCCTACCGCTCAAGCTGTGCCGCTGCACGTTCCTCGCCCTCGGCAGCGTGCTCGTGTACTTCATCGCCGTCATCGGTCTCTCCAGCCCGACGTTGGAGGAGCTTAAAACACAGCCTGTCGATATTCTGGTAGGTAACAGCGTTGTCTCTCGTGTGTCTCGTCGCGGATCAGTCAGATCCACGGATCCTCGAAAGAGAGAGTTGGAATTTGAGGACCGCAGAGAGACAGAATTGGCCGACGAGAGGCGACGGAACTCAAGCACCGTTGAGAGGATTTCTTTAACTCGCGGACGCGTGAAAACACTTGTCGTTTAATCCACGTTAGCTAGCCGAAGCTAGCGTAATCCATCACGTGACCTCTTTCCATTTATAGCGCCCCTCTATAAAGTTATTAAAAATAACTCGAATACTCATATACACTGCATTCTATATTTAATAAGTTAGTCCCTTCGATCGTGCCTAAAAACGGCAATAACGAGCTTAGAACGCGAATGCCGCGGTGTCTAGATTGTCGTCAGAAGGGAGACCGGACAGACAAAAAGAGAGAAAAAAATCCCCAAGTTGGAATAAAACGTGCCTGTCTCGTTGAAATCGTTTCGAAAGTGACGCGAGCACAATTGCGCGCGAGTTAAAAGAAAAATGAATAAATAGACGGACAAAAATTCCGCGCGCGTGTTAATTGCGAGCAAGGGGATGCTTTTCGCGCTTTCCGATACGCGCGATGGACAGAAACAACGGTGTTGTCGGCGCGCCGCGACTTCGACAAACTAATTCACTGTCAACCGTAGACCGGCGGCGCGTGCACCAACAATCGATCCAAGTTCAACGAGGCGTATCTCCGCCGCTTTTATGAATACGCGACACACACGGTTGCGAAGAAAAAAAATAATAAATTAGAAATTTCACGTTGTAACTCGCGAGGATTGTTTCTCTCGTGAAGAATCGAAAATCGGGTAAAAAGTCAACGTTGAATAGTTCACTCGTAATGATTTTATCTCGTTCAGAATTGTGCTGTTAAATGAGTCGAACACGTACCGTGATAAAATGTCGTTCTGTTAAAACATACGGAGATATCTGTGAAACGTGTGGGCTAGACTGACGACGTATTTAGCAGCACTATTAATTGCAAATCATACTATTTTTGGTCGTAACTCTTGACCTTAGATATGCACTGTTAACGTTCACCGCGACCGACACGAGTTACGCTACGTTTATCGCACATCGATACGTCGCGCGTCGCGCCGAAGATCAAGGATACTACAACTGACTTCTTCTCCATCGCGGTTTTTGTAGGTGTCCGATAATTAGCGATAATTTAACTCATTTGTTTGGAATAGCTTTTTGTAATAATTATTATACATATAATAAGCATTGTAATAATTATAATATTTATATATAATTATATTAAAATAATAATCGGAATTTGTACATAATTATATAAAATAATTATATCGGTGATTATATTCTAATAATTATTACAATAACGATAATTTCAAACGAATAAGTTAAATCATTGCGAATTATCGGGCACTTACAAATACGATGATTAATCGAGAAGAGGTCAATTATTGAATTAAAACTGGTTGTATTTGCACATCGGGAATACCTATTGAAACTCTCTATGCCATTGTTAAAGAATTTCCCAACAATTATCGCTATTAACTTACTAGATTCGTTAATCCAACAGGTAATACGCATTTTAACGCATTGCATTGCACATTTGATTATTATCCATCTCCGTGAAAATTGATACATACGCGCGATACGACTCGCTGCGCTTATTACGTGGGCTTGTCTTATCGATCCCGGTACACGATGTAATACCATTGTTAAAGTGATAATAAGCACTCGCGCCGCTATATATCGCCAGGAAAGTTGGACTCGTATATATGAATCCATATATACACCTTTGTTGCGAAGCGTGGCATTGAACGCATCGCGCGATAATCGAGCCGTAGTTTGTCGCTCCCGTGTGTTGCGTATCTCGCGGTTTCGCAAGTGCACGTGATGCGTCCAGTGAAAAAGATATCTCAGGAAGCCGGGAAACTCGCGAAGCGATTGCTTCATCACACTTTCTCTCTCTATCTCCCTTTCTCTCTTTTTCACACTATCTGCAATATTTGCTTTGCAATATTTTCTCTGAAATCCATTTCATCGCAAAAAATAATGCAATTATTGCATTGAATGAAGCGACCGCGCTGGAGAGTGTTTCAAACTCGAGAAAACCTTTTATTAAGCCGTGATCAGACTACGGATTGGGATTGAGATTGGATTAAAATTTGACCAATTAGAGCAAAGTTCACTAAACTTGAAGTTAGTTTTCTTTATTCTGATTGATTAAATTTCAATCCAATCTCAATCCCAGTCCGTAGTCTGATCACGGCTTTATTCCGCTGAAATTGTCGTGTGACACAAGATATCCTATTTGTTTCACTTTTTATTCAGCTGTGATAATCAACTTTTGTTGAAAAAAAAAAGAGAACTTCTAATATTCAGGGCATGTAAGAGAATACTGAACTGATTACGCGCGTCTGTCGATTGCGTTATGGCAGAGCGTTTCAACAGACAATTGGCTTCATCGATCAGTAAGTAATAGCGTAGAACGGCTGATGTGGTAAACAGTACAGGTGCATCGGCCGAGGCGTGCAAAACTTTTGGCAGCAAATATCGTGTGAAAGCGAAAGCTGGAAGTAGACGCGCGCGGCACGTGGCTCCCGTCGTTAGTAACACTCGAGTAGAGTTTGGTCAATGGTAGTTTAAAATAGAGAGCGACGAAGATAGAGGCACGTAATGAGAGCGAAATACAGAGTGAAAGAGAGCGAGAGAGAAAGAGAGAGAGAGGACAAAGAGAGCGAGAGAACGGCGCTGCGCAACGATGCGAGAGGTTGCCTTTCGATATGCGATGCGCTCGATGCTTTTTCACATGGGATTGGAACTGACTACCGTTCACCAACATGGTGGAATACCATCCGGAAAAGTGACCTCACGATCGAGATATCGACTGGCGTTTGTCGCAGGAAAATACCGCAAAAAATGCAAATATGTTAGCCGTTGCGAGACTTTTCTGTTCCATTCTGAAGATAAATGTAGTTGCCTATTTTGTTTAATTTTTTACATTAAATATTGTATTAAAACAATACAGTTAAATTTGTAGTGTCAAATTATACTCAATTTGAGTCAATTTGAGTTTTAACTATTCCTGTCGCTACTGCTCCTACTCAATATGTCGTTAATTTAACTAAAATGTTAATTTAACTAAACCAATGGAGCTAAAATAATACTATTTTGTGTTAAAATAATAAATTTTGACACACATGGTTAAAAATAACAAAATGTTATTTAACTTTAGATTTAAATTTTATCCTTTAATATTTAACAGTAAATACTAACATTTCGAAAATATTGCATGCCAAATTACAACTCCTTATAATTCCACTGCCAATTATTGTTTCGCAATTTGTCGTTTAGACGCGACGTAAGTAGCCGACGCGCAATTTGTAATCAAGTCTTAACGAAGGGTCCGTAATAAATTCTCACCAAGTGGCGCGACTAGATTGCTCCCGCGGTGCTATAGACGCTCGTAAAATCAGCTTCGTAAAAAATGTCCTGCAGATCCTGACGCTGACGCTCTTCGCCGGCGCCTCTATTTTGGGCGCTTGCGGCTATTGCCTGGCGGAGTTTCAGCAGCGCCGCGCCTTCCTGGAGACCAGGCAGAGCTTGGAGGTCCAGCTGATGATCGAGGAGCAGAGCGCGGAGCAGGAGCGGCTGCTGCTCAGCGTCCTGCCGGAGCACGTCGCGGTCAAGATGCGGCAGGACCTCGGCGCGTCTCTCGACACGCAGTTCAAGAAGATCTACATGTCCAGGCACGAGAACGTGTCGATACTTTACGCCGACATAGTCGGCTTCACCGCGATCTCGTCTACCTACAGCGCCGGCGAGCTGGTCAAGATACTCAACGAGCTCTTCGCGCGATTCGATCAGCTCAGCGAACGGTACATATTTTCACAGTTCTCACTTTAATGGATGATGCATTGGCATTGCTATTAATGAGTCTATTATGTTAATGCAGAAAAGAATATTTAATACCAGTTTTAAGAGCTACATTTTTCTCATTGTATTTGCGCGTTTTTACTTTCGCTCTATCGATCTTGCGAGTAAAGTACAGCACGCACAAGGTGAAAAACGCTGCTGTTCAAGCAGATCGATATTGTAAATATCCTAAATGTCTCGATTCGGCTGATAATTAATATCTTAATCATTTGGAGAATTAAGTCATTTAATTAAAGTCGCCAGTGAGTTTGGGATATAGTGGAATGTTGGGGAAAGAAATTAAATATTTGTCATCCGCGTAGCAGAGTTATTTTTGTCTTCGCCCGATATAATGCATGTTAAGTGCGAGTTCGCGTGCTATCGAATGCTAATCGTAAAACGGCACGGCAAAGTGGTGGAATTCCGTAGCTCGCGCGTTCCATTTCCGCCGGGGATAATGAAAATTGTATGATCGGTTCGACGGCGAAATTGATTCCATCAGTGAGCTTCCCTGTCGATTTTGTCTTCGGCTATTCCGACTCCGTAAATCCTGCCGCAGGGGGAGGTCCTTCGAGGACACAACGGCAATCGATATCGCCGGGGACCAGGGTTTTCCATTGCCGCCAAATGCACTTTGCAGTTTATGTGATCATCATCCGTCGTCGCGTAATATTCTATTTATAGTCAGAATATCTTCTTCTTCTTCACCTACCCACACGCACACAGATGTCATTAAGGAACGTTCTTCAAACCGATCGAGCAGGCAAAGAGAGTTTGCGACATGGAATCTCATTTACAGATACGAGCAAATGCGCATCAAGATCTTAGGGGACTGTTATTACTGTATAAGTGGTGCACCCGTCGAAAGGCCAGACCACGCGGTCCTCAGCGTGCACATGGGACTGTCCATGGTGGAGGCGATTAAATACGTTCAACAAAAGACGAACAGCCCCGTCGACATGAGGGTGGGCATTCACACGGGTGCGGTACTCGCCGGGGTCCTCGGACAGAGGCAATGGCAGTACGACGTCTACAGCAAGGACGTCGAGCTGGCGAACAAGATGGAGAGCAGCGGAAGGGCGGGGTAAGAAATGCTCCTTACAAGACCGTTCAGTTTGAGAATGCGATTATAGAGATGCGTTTATTAACATTTGGGACTTTTTATCGCAACCGGATTAAAAAAAGATCTTATCCTTCGGTTAATGTCAAGCGTGCTCCGTTTTATCTTAACTTTTGAATTATTTATATATCGAGAAATATTTCTCGACCGGATGTTAACGTGATCGAGAGCGAAAGGACGATATGACATTCTATCCGTCGAGAAAGGGCCGCGCCTGCACGCTGTAGCGCATAAATAAATAAATGCTTTAAGGAGAGTACACATCTCGAATGCGACGCTGAGCTTCCTAAATGGGGAATTCGAGGTCGAGCCGGCGCACGGGGAGGATCGGGAAGAGGCACTCCAAAAAGCTGGCCTCGTCACTTACTTTATCGTGAGAGCCTTGAAGCCGTTTAAGCCAGCGGTAACGAAAAGCCTTGCGTCGCTGGCGGACGCGGAAAACACAACCGCGCAAAGAATAATAGACAACGTGCAAGACAAGATGGACAATATTCGAGAAGATTCCGAGGAATTTCAGCAACGTCTGAGAAAGAAGCTTGACAGCAGAGGTAAAAAGTGAAAAAAAGTCAGGCATTTTCAGTCGAAGTTGAGGGAACGTTAACATAAAACTCGGCGAAATTGAATTCGAGGGGATCGGGGGTGGGAAACGTTGTTTCATTTTAACTCGGTAAGCGACTTAAAAATCCGCGCATGCGTTCGCAAAGTGTTACTCTCATCGGGTGTTGCGAATTATCGACGCGGGCGCTGATTACAATCGACGCTCGAGCGAGCGTGTCGCTGTGTTGATTAACATTCAACTACGTGACACAAGCGTCGGCGAAATCGCGAAAATAATCTTTCCTTTAGGTATACGTTTAAAAATTTTTAGAAACATTCGAGGGAGGCCGACAATCGATTTTACGTTTGCAAAATAATCTTTCGTTTCTAAATTCGTTAAAATCAGATTTTTCGGACGTCTTTTCGCGAATGAAAGCGACATGTTAGCCTCAGCGGGGATCCGCCCGATAGATAATGATAAACTCGATGCCAATCGTCGGACATCCGGCTTATTAACGACTCAACCTTACGTGTGACGTCAGCCTATGAACACTCGTAGGTGGTGGTACCGACCTGAAAGGTCATGCCTCCTGGTTGACCCTACGGTTCAAGGATCCGAACGTGGAGACGGCGTTTCACAGCGTCGAAGAGGCCTTCTCGCCCCTGTCGCTCCTCGGCGGGCCCCTAGTCACCATGTGCGCGGCTCCAGTCTGGAGGCTGCAGCCCTGGGGACCGTTCACGTGGGGTGGCGCGGGAGTGGTCACTCTCTTCGGTATCGTGCTGGCTGGAGCTACCTGCTTGGGCAGCGCGGTCAGGGCGATGTGGTTCAGAAGCACCCTCGCACTCCTGATGACGTTCTCCCTCATAATCTTCCTGCTGTTAGACATGGTACGAATTCGGACAGCTACTGCTTTCAATCTATACTTGCTGCCGCAGCTCGACCGTTCGCACAATTGAATTTTCTCTCTCAATTTGTTATCTTAGAAATCTCAGATTTATTTTTCTACGGAAATTCAGAGTTATTTCAATAAAAATGTAATAAATGACACTCATTACAGAATCTTCAACGTTCATCATTGTTTATCTCTTTAGTATTTCAAAGCGTTTAAGTTTTTGATAAAAATGTTTCTCTAGCAGAGAGATATTAGCTGCACGTTATCCTTACTATCCGTTTCGTGTAGACTAACTGCGTGATCGTCGACGATATCGAGCCGCCGAAGAACGCTTCGCTAAATAACTGGACCTGGCGATGTCCGTACCCTTCTTATTATTCATACATCGGCGTCCTCGGCCTGGTCGCTATCTCGATGCCGACATACCTCTGTTACCTGACCAAGGCGTGCCTGATGTACTTCCTCGTCGTCGCGCAGTCCTGCATCAATGTCCTGTTCATCTCATCGAGCCTCGACAGGGAGGACGTGGCATCGAACCAAGGAGCCGTGCCCTTTCCGCTGAAATATTCGCTGGCGGCCACCTTGTTCACCGTCGCGACCGCACTAGTCATCGTAGCGAGATACGTAAGTGTAAAATGTTTCGCTTATTAGAAAGATTTTAGATCGCTACAAGCATCGTCGGCACTCATTCTATCTTATTAGCGACTCGTTAATGTAAAAGAAATTAATATCGAATATTTTAATAAGTAAAATCGACCGATAATCGAAAATATTAATATTGATTTATGCATGATATTGAATAAATAAATAATAATATTTTTAATTATCAGGATTTTAATAATTTATATAAATTTTATATATTTTGCCTGTATGCTTTTGAACCATTGATTACTATTCGATCTAAAAACGTAATTTCATTCAAAAGCTAAATATATATAATACATTGTTAAATTGATACTTAATTTAATATTACTGTGACGCTAATAAACATCTTATAAACCCAAAAAGAATTTATATCGAGAAATATCACCCCAGTCAAGGTTCGAATCTGGATTTCCCTACTATTCGGAGCATCTATACCAATAATAAATTGAATAAATAGCGAAGAAACTTGCGCATGCTGAAATATTTCGACATTAACGGCGGTCGATTGCTACAAGCTATAACGGAGACATACATCGGTCGAGGCTTTACGTGCCGATCGATCTACGGTGCGTTGCTGCAGCACGCGAGAATGGAACGACTCGCGAAAATGATGCCTTCCTTCAAGGTCGGCATGTCGATAAAAGAACAATCAATTCTCACGGGTCTATAAAACCGCGCCGACGATTGCCTCGACGATCCATTCCGTGTCGCGTTAAATCAGATATCAAGAGCGGTATTGCGAACGCTTTGAAAATGCAATCCACGTTATTCGTACAAATTGATCATGTCGATGCACGTTACGTTTTTAAAAATTATCTACTTTATTTTCAACATTCCAACATTAAATTATTTCTGTGTGTTAAATTATCACTGAAATTATATCCCACTTCGCGTATCGGAAAAGTATATGAAGCCATAATGCGGTGTTGTAGTTTTCCCGAAATAATCCGACAATTATTTGGGTATTTGGGCGCGAAATGGAAACATAATCCATTTGTGGACGGCGATGATGATGGCTTCAATCGAGAAATTGGACCTCGGGTAATTCGCGATTTTTGAGTGGGCTTTTCACGGCGCGTTGAATGACACTCTATCCGCCTAGCACGATCCTCTATTTGCTATCGAAAGCGTCGAGTGAGAGAAAGGCGAAAGCAATTTCACAGAATTTTCGTCCTAACGAGGCATTTCCCTTGACGGAAACATAATTTGCGTGCGAGTTCCATGGAACACGAGGGAATTCCGAGTAAAGGCGCTTTTAGTTTTGTTATAAGCTATAAGCTAATTAGCTATTTTGTAATATCGAATTAATGTAAAAATGTACAACAGAACAATCAGAGATTTAACTGCGATCAGAATTTCAATCTTTCCAGTCGTTTGATAGTTTAATTTAACGGCAATATTGTTAACGACCATACGAATATTGTTTGCAGGCCGAAAAGGCGCGAAGGATGCTGTACCTGCGAGGGAGAGAGGTGATCGCGCAGAGGGAACGGGCAGCGGATATGAAGCGACGAAACGGTGCTCTAATATACAACATCCTGCCGCCTCACGTGGCCGCTTATTTCCTGTCGCGCGCGAGGCACCACGACGATCTTTACAGTCAGAGCTACGCCGAGGTGGGCGTGCTGTTCGCCAGTATGCCGAACTTCGCGGACTTCTACAGCGAGGAGAGCATCAATAATCAAGGCCTTGAGTGCCTCAGGTTCCTGAACGAAGTCATCTCCGACTTCGACGCCGTAAGTTTCTCGCCCCGTTCATCTCAATACCGCAAAGTTTTCTCGTTACAGTGATTACAGCTTCCCTTTATACTCCCCTGACTTACAACTCACTTTATCCTGCCCTTAGATCCTCGATCAGAAGAAATTCAAGAGCATCATCAAGATCAAGACGATAGGATCGACCTATATGGCCGCTTCGGGAATATCCGAGGTGCAAACGGTGCAGTCGGAGGACGGTCCCCGGTGGGGCCATCTCGTCACTCTCGTGGAGTTCGCGCTGGAGCTTAAGAAAGCCCTGTCAAGCATCAACGAGCAAAGCTTTAATCACTTCGTTTTGAAAATGGGCATCAATCATGGACCGGTGACTGCCGGTGTCATCGGCGCGCGGAAGCCTCACTACGACATTTGGGGCAACACCGTCAACGTCGCGTCGAGGATGGAGAGCACGGGGAAAGTCGGCTGCATTCAGGTATCGATCAGAAAAGATGCATTAGCAGTCGCTTCTAAATTCTTTGCTTGATAAACACAATTTTTTAACTAAAGAGAGATTTTCACTAAAATTGAACTGTCAAATAATCTTTTAATCCTAGCTCGCCACACTCCGGTCCAGTGGATTGCTGAACATTTTTCGGTTTTTTTAGTTTTCACATAATAGCATATAATTTTCTAGTTTCCTTATAATAAGTTCTGTTTAATCATTTCATTCAAATCATTTTCTTGACCTGATCTTATCATAAACATCTTATTCAGAGTCTGTATTTCCAATTTCTACAGAGTACATTAATCCATAGCTTAAAAATATTAATTAGAATGAAAATAACAATGCGATAAAGTCGAGCGGTCTGACGGACCGGAGTGTGGCAAACTAAGGACTCGAAAATAAGTGTGGTTAGCTAGGATTAAATTTAACAAAATAAATAATTTTCAGGTCACGGACGAGACGCGGAAGATACTGGAGCCGTTCGGTTTCGGCTTCGAGCAACGAGGTCTCGTCTTCGTTAAGGGCAAGGGGCAGCTCTTAACGCACTATCTCGTCTCCAAGGACGGCGTCTTTCTCGATCTCGACAGCGATCTGCCCGTCGAACCTACCCACCCGATAATCTATCAGTAATGTACTCGAAGGCTCTAAACTCGAACGAGAAACAAAATCTTTCACCGGGGATATCAAGCCGGTTGTTCAGAAAGAACCCGTTACGATTTTCCTCGGCAGGTATCGGGCTGGATGTTCTCCAACGTCCGACCTGATAGTTTCCGGGAGCTGGTGAATCCACGAATCGTAAATTAGACGACGTCTCTCTGTTCACCGAACGAATTTCTCTTCAAGGACGTTCGACAAGCTAAATGTGTATTGTCGTAGAGAACTCTCTAAATGTTAGCATCCTCGTGTCCTCAAAAGGAGAAAATGGTACGCGGAAAGAAGGACGAGGAGGATCGGAAAAGGGCTCGAGATCGACGCCCGGAGATCGTTCGCGACTGTCCGCGAGTGTCATCGTACGTCGCCATATCATCATTCATCATCATTGATAAACGCGAAGGGAGAAAAGTTTGCACACAGCTGCCGTCGATTATTCATTGTCACACGTTCGCACGCGCACACGCACGCACGCACGCACGCACGCACGCATGCATGCACGCACGGGATCACGCGTGCGCGCGTGTCTTACGAACGGCGGGGGTGCGTTGAACTCGTACAGGGTAATATTCGAAACAAAACAAGTAATAGGTTTAGAAAAACGCAGCAGGCTTGAAAAGCGCGAATGAAACGATATTTTGATGTCGCCGTGTAAATAGCAATAGATCCGTAGGGGTGAACACAGATGTTATATCGTTAACAGAGATATGTAATATAGTAAGCAGATGGAACGCCGTCTCGAGGATCTGGATAACGTAGAGGTAATTTACTTCGTGTGTGGTAAATCTCATATTCTAGGGCTAAACTTCTTTCTCCAAGTCGCACTGATCGGACACGGTTGCTGACGCGGAAGCTGCACGAGAAACAATTCGCGAATCCTGTCGTTCTTCATAGGCCGGTATTCATAGTCAGATCTTATATTTAAGATCGTCTTAAGTCTGGTCAAAGGTAGTCTTAAGACTCCATCCAACCAATGAAATGGCCGTATTAGCATCTTAAGACATTACTTAAGACAATCTAGAAATAAGATCCGATTATGAATACCGGCCCCAGGCAGCACAATGTCCAAAATCGGGACATAAGACGTTTTACGTCCAGATTTTGGGACATTGTGTGCTGTCTGGGTAGAGTATCGGTATCCCATTAGTGTCGGATCCCTTCTCGATAATTGCAATAACCCAAAGAATTCTCATCTACAGCTCTTCGTCAGTTTCCGTGTCTGATCTACACACAATTCGAATTCGATCTGCGACATTTCGATCGCCGACATACGAGGAGATAAAGAGAATTCTTGAGAGAGGTGTTGGCAGAAAAGCGCGAAGTTGTCCGTTCTCACGTCACCACTTCCGGTTATCAATGACGTTTTTCGTACATGGCATAATTTTATTACCGTCTATTCGATTGCAAATCAACGATTTAGCGCGGGCGACGTCTTTTTAGGAGTCTTAGAGAACTGTATTCTCCCGGATACACGTCATCTGTGGAGAGCGCACACGAGATATACGTATATCGGAGACAGTATATATATATTATATATAACGGCGGTACTCGACAAAATGAAAATATAAGAACATTAGGGAACTATAAATGTGCGCAAATATAAAAAAAAAACGCAACAAGGAAAACGAACATCGCCGATTACGGTAGTAATTTATTTTTCTACAGTCGCCGAGAGTTTATCACAGACCAAGATGACTCGGATACGTGCGTAACGCACACGAGGAACCTTAAATGAAATTTTCTACTGACTCTTTCGTTACGTACGACGGCATAAATCTCAGCACAAAAAGAAAAGGAACGTCTCCCCTCGCACGTGTCCAAGAGTAACTTTGTACTCACTCGCTCTTGACGAGATTCACGTGACAATTCGAGTAAAAGTTGCAACGCAATTCGCGGCGGCGTTGAATGTAACGAGAGGGTTGCGGGAGAAAGAGCATCAAGAGAGAATGAGAGAGTGGATATGAGAGATTGAATGGGAGTGCAAAAAAAAAACAAGTAGGTATCGGCCTAAACGCGAGAAAAGCTAACAATAAGTAAAAAGGTCAAAAATGGACTCTCACTCGGAGAGAGAGAGAGAGAGAGAGAGAGAGAGAGAGAGAGAGAGAGAGAGAGAGAGAGAGAGAGAGAGAGAAAGAGAGAAAAAAAAGAGAAGCGATATATTTCCACGATCGTTCCACGAATCGCGTACTTCCATTTCCGGCCGACTTCTCGCCCGCACAATCATGCATGTGCGCAGTAAAATACGCGAAATTCGACGTGTACACGCGCAGACGCATCGATCGGCACGTTTAAATGTACACACGCGTACGTAGATCGGAGAGTTATCTTGTAAGATAGCAATAAATGGACTCTCTTTCGCGTACATATACGCTATATTTTCATGAGTCGATATAAAAAATGTGGATGGATTGACGTGTGACGTAAACTATCTATGAAAAGTTGATTAATTAAGAGAAATTAATAGAAACTCATTTTGTAAAATTTTGAATCCTTAATCCTCGAGATTGGGGGATTTTGTAAAAAAAATATATATATTTTACCCCCTTCCTTCGTTTTCTTCGTTAGAAGAGATATAAAGGGCTGTCGTTGCATGGAGAATAAAAAGTAATAGAAGAGTATCCAAAACATTTTTAAACTCCGACATCGAAGATCCTAGAAGAGATTCTACCTCGCAGATTGAATTTCTATTAATTCCTTTTGATCCATTAATTTTTTTTTCCGCGGCTGATGTAGGACGCGCAAAATGATCCGCGTGTAATCGTGTACTAGTCATGTAAGGAGAATATATCACTGTTGATATGTTAGCACTTTAAATGTGACGGAGCAAATTTGGAGCAAGCGAGAAAAAAACTTGTAAAACTTTCGACTTTCTAGCGCGGCAGGCGCAGCTGCACGCGAAAAATCCGAGGGTGACATGTATAAAAACTACGCGAGAAACCCCACTCCTGCGTCGGCGAGATAATAAATGGCGTCTTTGCCTACGAGAAAATATGGTATTATCTTTTTTTTTTTCCAAACGGATGCTTGTGATGCACTTTCGAGATTTATTCATCGCGAGAGATCCAAGAGATCATTATTGTTTATTTTTTTGAACTGTATTCGTCCGGGATCCTCTTGGTTGCTGGTGCTTAAGACAGGTTTCGAGATGCCTGGATATACAGTTTATCTTAGAGAAGATAAAACGACTAACAAAATCCTGTAATGAAATTCTATGAAGATAGCATAAAAATATAAGACGAGCTTTAAACATCCAAGGATTGGCCTAATAAGCGCCGGTTTCAAAAGTCGCAAGCAAATTTATCACGAATTCAAGAAATAAAGTAATAATCACGAATATTATTTCACGAATATTATATATATGTATGCATATGAATAAGTTTGAAAACTTCTATCGGCAAATTTGGAACAAAACTTTGTCTCATCCTCTTCAGTTTAATTTTCTCGCAGTTGGTTCGCAAAATCAAGTCTATCTCTTAAGTGTCTAGGATTACACCAATCAGAGACGACAGGAGTAGCAAATGTTAGTATTAAAAACGACGTTAAATATCTTTGTAAATAAATTTCGAACTAGAACTCTGTGAGTTTTGTGAAAGAGAAGTAAAATGAAGCTAATGAGAGAAAGAGCACGATTTGGTTGACTCCATGGTCCTGAAGCCTAAAACGAATCCCTTTAATTTCTATTTGTTCGTAATTAAAAAATTGTTAATATCACGCCGTGTTTAAAAGATTGAATTGCAGAAGAACAAAGGTAAAATTAAAGCGACTGCCGTCGGCTAGTAATTTTGTAGCCCTTTTATTTTTTTCCTCTTTTGTTTTGCTGGAAGAAAGGAAAGTAATTTACCGCAAAATGGGACGATCGAAAGGAGGTAGTTACAACGTTTACAAGCAGTATACATTTAGCGTAGACGCGGTTAGACTCGGAAAACGTTTTGGTGAGTACGATCACGGATACATATTGGCACGATTAAATTCAACGCGCAACACTTTTATATCGAATCGACCCATTTTTCGCGGCTGACATCGTGGCCGATACTGGACAGGATGCTGAATGGATCTCTAAACAGAACAGTAAGTATTATAATTATATAAATACGGAAACGTATACCGCCGATTGAAAATCTGCGAATGCTATTCTATACGCGAAGCTCGAGCTGAACGTTCGTTCCACAATTAATTTGCACACTTCACGTTCCTGATTTGATCTGTTTATCAAAAATTCATTCTTTAATTTTAATTCGTAATTACAGTCTTCATCTAGACACACGAAGAAGATAAACTTCATAAAATTAAAATATTTCAATTTCCCCGTTTAACTGTATTATCGCTGCATGAATCGATGGCATCGTCACAATGGAAAAACCACAGAATAATTTAGGTCAGCTTTTTCCAGCTGTCTTTTTCACGTTCCCGCTTCTCTTCTTCTGTATTTTTTTTTCTCGATAGATATGATGATCTACGCTTGTTTTTCACGTAAATACCGAATGTGCAACTGAAAGAAACTGCTCTATTTATTTTCTCTTCAAATAACATTTAAAAATATGACATTTTAGCATTCTCACGTATTGTGTCGCAAAAAACCCCGAAACCGCAAAATAAAAAGGTACAAAAATTGTGGAGAATAGAAATCAAAATGTCAGAGTTGATATAAATTCTAGAGCGAGAGATTTCTTCGATTTCTTCATTAGCAGAATTTAGGACAGTATACGTCTCGTAGAGTCGTGAAGTGGAATGTGACGCGAGGACCTTTTTACCAATTCTGGTTTTGTTGCGATGAGCATGAAAACATCATCGCGAGATTAATTTTGAGTGTGTCGTCGCGTATCACACAAGGGAAGTAAAGAAAGAAATTTTGTTCCTTACATATATCGTAAGTGCAACACATTAGCGTTACATATATGTATACATCGTACAATACGATAGTTAAAAAAAGTAGAGAGCGGTAGTTCCGCTATATCGTGACGCGTCTTGGATAACTTTTAGAAATTTCGTTGCTTCGTACAGAGCACAACATCAAAGTAAAGAAGATATTCCTTCGTTACGCGCGCGCGCGACCATAAATATATACAATATATATAATTATGTATGTATATATGTATTTATATATTTAATTATATATAAAACAAACGCGCGACTCTCTCTAGGCTGTACGAAACGAGTTCAAAGATGCCCGTTTGAGCTTTCATAAGCTTGAAACGGAATCGAAATCGATTTTAGGATCTAGCAAAAATAAATTGTACCCTTTAGAAAATTCTTTAATGAGATAGTGTATATAACAAGCGAGTCGAGTTTATTTTTACTATACTGACGTAACGATCGATATGAGATTTTATAAAAATACGCGGTAGCCTTAACGTCGATCGCAAGTATCACGACTGGCTGGTGGCATGAAAAACTATTCAGTGTCGCATCGGATTTCGATTCGATTTCAAGCCTCGACCGTATTTGCGACCAAGCATAGACGATAAGCTGACCTCAGATTAATTTTGCATCGTCGGAAGCTCTGCTTAGTTTACCGCGGTGCGTTCGTCGTTTCCGGCCCGAAAGCCGGAATTTCCACCGAGTCGCGTTTTAACATTATAATTTAATTTGCCGGGAATGAGCGCTTCCCGGCCGATTGTCATGAAATAGAAGTTGTGTAAAGCACTTGGACAGTCGTTTAGAGGTTCCCCAAAAAATTCGCGAGATTACGCGTTCGCATGTGCGGCGTCCGTGTGAGATGGCGACTCTGCGCGCGGACAAGGCAACGTAGATTGGCCAAGGGATTGGCCGGTATTGAGTTAAATAATTAATTAAACGGCTAAAAGAGTTCTAGGATGGTCGAAAGATCGTTTCGTGTCCCTTACTTTCGCGCATCACAACCGAGCTTTTCTTTCAGATTACATATGGATCTGTCCGGGGCGAATATTGAAAAAAAAAACGCGCTGAAAATTATCTAGGAAAGATTCTGTCGTCTTATTGTTAGTAAAAATTCGGAGATATAATTCAAAAAATACGGCGATCTTTTAATTCGCGGTCGTTTGATCTTTATCTCGCGCGAGAATTGCGATTAAAACCGCGATTGAATTTTCGAGCGTTCGCTCAATTGCATAAAGCGTATCCTACTCGAGTGTTACCGAGCAGAATAGACAGTTCAACGGATGGCTCGACCCACAATCGTTCTCTCCTCGTCGTCACAGCTGCAATCCGGCTTATATTGACCGAGCACCGCCCCAGTTACCCGTCTATCATCACGGTGCAGTAAAACTCGCCGAAGAACATTTTAATGGATTTCCCGCACTTCAAGTACTGTGGAAAACGACGCGGAAATGTTTTCTTCGGCGATACCACAGATCAAAACACAAGTTTATATTCATTACCGAGATACTTAGGATCGAATGCATTCGTCGATGTGAAAATCCCCGTCAATATAGATTCACGCGCGCAACTATTTTTCAGAAAATAAACCAGCTAGACTCGCAGCAAATATGCATTCTGTAAGCCTTCTCAGACCACGTGACTTTCCCATTTTACATGTTCTCTCCACATCGAAACTTTTTCTCGATTCCAGACCTAATACTATTTATGCATATTCGCAGTATGTGATAACTATATGTATATATATCGCATATTTCTTGTCGATTTAACGGATCAAATAACTTGTCGATAACGTTATTATATGCCCTTCATTATCAATTTTTTCTCATGGCAGCGTCATCTTCGCTGAAACTTTACGTTAAATATCTAAATACACATATCGTAACGCGACAAAGACAATGAGACATATCGTATAAAATTTTTCTACAATCTGTCTGATCGCATCTAGAATGAGTCGTGTATCAACAGTCGCCACCGTCTTTTCATTCATTTCTCATTCACACGTTAATTTCGTCATTAAATGACCAATGAACACTCATTGTCAGTCAAAACGTCATCCTAGACGTGGACTGTGTCACGCAGTGTCCCGTGTCTCTTCCGTCGCTTCTCAATACTTTCTCTCGCGCGGGGCGCGTTGAGATCCAGACCCTTCCTCAGGCCTCCTCATCAGACGTTATCGCTGAAGGCACCCAAACGATTGCTATCCTGCGTCGATCCAGGATACCGGCCGGGTGCCAGCAGCCAGCCTCACGTCTTGGCGAACTTGTAGACCACACCGAACACCAGCACGCTCACCAGCATCAACACCATCGCGGTCACCACTTTGGCGAAGGCGTTCAGCCCGCTCTCCGTGGGCTGCTGCGATCTCCCGCTCGGCACGCTCTGCTTCGCGGCGAGACCGCGCGCCAGGGCGGGAAAGGCCAGGCTCTGGGTGAAGGTCAACTTGTGGAGGGACTCCGACAGGGAATACGGGCCCACGGAACCGCGGGCCGCGGCCCTCAACAGGGCGTATTCCAAATCCAGAGCATCGAACATGCTGTATCTGCTGAAGAAAGAAATATAGAAATATCGTAATTATTTCATCCTACGCGCTATAATTTATATTTTTTACAGTCGTTTTTATTATATTTAATTACTATACAGTATACACACTATTCGGCTATTTTATATAAGCTAGCGTATTCTTGAAAAGCAGTATCTTCAAAAGCACCGAACTTTCTTTTCTTCCTAGAAATTTTGTTGCTATTTTAAACGCGTTACTAATATAATTGCTATAATTAACTTCAATATTTGCTCTAATTGTTTATTTTATATAATTCTAGAATATATATATTATATAAGCTAACATACTTTTCTGGCAAACTTTTTTCAAAATCTCTCTCGCGACTTTAGCGAAAAGTTTGGTACGAGTACGACAATTCCGGCGCGAGCTCTTGGAATTGAAATAAAAGCGCAGATGAAGGTGTGACGAAGGAGAGCATAAAAGCGGGCCTTTATCAAGGCGATCCAATGTCTTGACCTCGCACGAGGTTCGGCGTGCTCGCTCACGAGATTGTAGGATTGCGACAAGCAAAAAGAGAGCGAAATTGGGGCGCGGTTGATCTCAAGATGGGGGAGGGGAAAAAAAACCATTTTCTCGAGGTCCTCGTCGTAGAAAGAACCACTTGACGTTTGCGACGGGGACTCATACAAGTGCGAATAATTCTACCGGCACGTGCACATGTACGCGCACGTGTGCAATCGTAACGCTAATACGTCATTGACGTATACCTTCCGTACATTTGCATCGTGTCAAGGTCGTTCCTTGACACGAGTCAAGACCAAGTCCGTCATCGAACGCGTGTATCCTAACAAAAGATTATTTCTACCGTTTGGATCTCTGGGACCTTGCTCGCAACGCGCATACGCGGCCAAGGATAAGGTCGGAAAATAGATATTCGCGTTGCCGATACTTTTACGAGTATAAGGAACCGAAGAAGATAATATTTCTTACAATAATACTTGTCAAACTTGTCGCGCAACTGCTTCGAAATTCTGTCCACGATGACAGTCTCTGCTGCGTCAGTATTACTAACTTTGCTCATTCATTATGATTACAACGTAGGGGAAGTTACCACCCTTTGTTCATCGCACACGATATAACAGATAGTAAAAATTTTATATGTTTGCTATAATTTTTCCAATTATTTTATGCATTATCATTAAAAGAATAAAAGTAAATTTAAATGAAAGAATAGAAAAAGATAAAGAAACAAGATCGTATTTGATAAGGACCAAAATCAATGGTCGAAACGTCGTGAGATTATACAAATAAATAATTTTTGCCAATTAGCGTCGAACATAATTTATTTCTTGAAACAAGATCGGTTCATCGGCCGAAGATGTCGGACAGAGCGCGAGCCAAATGCGTGAACGAGCATCAAATCAATTACCTGCTACTGCGTCTCCTGTCCTGCGAGTGCATCGACACGATCGCTGAACTCGGCATCGATCGCAGGCTGCCGGTGGTCGAACTGGAGGGACTCGGCGGCGCGGGCCGGTCCTCGTGGTCCTCGTCTATCGACGTCCTATCCGGCGACGGCGGACTCTTCGCCCCCGCGTTATGGTGGTTGTGATGAAGATAATGCAGCTGCAGTCGCGCGTGATCCGGATGCAGCAGGCTGGCGCGACGCGATTGCTGCGGCGTCATCGCCGGGCTGTTGCAGGTGACACCGCACGGCGACGGCGATGCCTTTAACGCATTTCACAAAAGTTATATATATTTTTTTCACACGATGTTGTGACAAATCGCGAATCGACAATTCGCGCGAGAGGATCTTAATAAAAACATGGTTAACTCTTTACGCGGAAAGGACAGTTGACCATGTTTTTATTAATAAGATTTGCTCTAATTAATTATTATTCTAATTATATACCTAAACATTTTCGTGTTAGAACGTTTGATATCCGGTAGAAATTTAATTTACGGCGCGTGCAAGAGTGTCACGAGAATACTTATGTTTGTTCGATTCACTCAAGCACACTTGAAGAGTATTGACCTATTGACTTTATTGACATACATGTGGGGATTTGATAAGAAAATAGTATCGCGTAAAACTCGCACCTGGATGGATTCGATGCCGCTGTCGTTGACACTTTCCTGCACATCTGGGAATATAAAAGCTGGAGCCTGTCCGTCGGTATCGGCTCTGGGCGAGTCGCTGGGCCATACCTGAAGAAGAGGTAGTCCCCCGCGCGTCTCGTTGCAGACTTCGGCGATGACAACGTTGCTCGTTGATACTCCGGCATTGAGGCACAAACCCAGCTCTCTCAGTGGTTTCTGCTAAACGACTTACAATTAGCAGTTTTATTTATGATTTTTGTCATAAATTCTGTATATCTTTTTACGGAACAAAATTTATTTATTTTTTTTGTTTTTCGCACACAGAGATTAAAACTTGTCGAAGTAAAATGTGCTTTGAAAATACCAATTAGAATAAAAACGAGATTTACTTAAGTTTTGTTGTTTGCGGCATGCACTCAGAACTGTATTGACTTTGAAATATTACGTAGGCTCGTATCGCGCGAGAACACCTTGCGACTTTTAGTTACCCGATGGCTCTCGATAATAAATATCGCCGCTAGAAACTTGGTAATGTCGTCGTGGCACGAGACAAACATTTTCTGCGTTCGCGCCGTATAAAAGGCCGGTCCTTCACGGCTGGATATTAGCATGTGAAATATTGAAAAGAAATATTTTTAGCCACGGTCGCGACGGTCGCGTTTCAAGAGCAGATTAATCGATCCGATACTCAGTTATTTCGCGCTGCCGCGAGCTTTACTTCCATCCTAATGACGTTTAAAAAGAGTATAACAAAAGTAACGGGGAGAATCTCGCGTAGACTTTTTTGTTAAGATAAAAAAATATCTCGAAGCTCCTGACACACGATTGAAACATCAAATCTTTTATCTTGTTGCATAAATAAAGCACAGATTTCACAGATTTCACAGATTGCTATTGCAAAATAGTGAAAAATTGAAACTTCCGTGCGATACGCTATTCTCAGCGTATTTGTCACGAAATATCATGCACGTGTCCACTTATCGTTCATTCGTAATCTCACACAATATCTTTGACGTCATATCAATGATATAATTATATTAATTTTCGTGGAATATGACTAATTACAGTTAAGAGTCCGATAAATTCCCCGAAAGATACTGTCATTCTTTATAAAATTAGTATCATAATTAATAGGTCACGTAAATTGTTAAATTGTAAATAGTTGTTAAAAATTATTAAGAATCTTATCAAGAGATGCGTCTCACGACAAGTATATTTTTCAAGTTTATTTAAATTACGTACATTTCGTAAATCCGTTCATGAGCGAGACGCTACAGCGTATCCGTTAAAAGAAGGAAAACTTTGCTAGAAATAAACACTTGTTGTTTTTAAATAAGTCGATGTTATTGAAAGATGCAGATATTGGAGAATATAGATTTTTCCGATAATATTCTGCGATCTTTGAAATATTAGAGTACAACAGGCTTTCTATCTTGCCGAAATTGGATGCTTTTATCTGCAAATATATTTTATTAATGTAATTCTTTTATAAATACAACCTTTTATTAATACAATCTTTTATTAATACAACCTGGGCACGTATTGTGGAACTTTTCGGAGTGGATTCCAAACGGAATTGTACCTACAGCTATTTCCTAGATTTCTATTGTGTTTCCTAAGGAAAATGGAATAATTCCGACCGGAATTCATTCCGAAAACGTTCCATAATACGTGCCCTGGATTAATCTTGGCTCTCGAATGACGTCATTGTGCGCACGTGGAAAAAATAAATTCTTATATGTTAAAAATGGTCCATCTATTTTCAAGTTACTGAATGATGTCGGTCGATATTCGCCATCGTTTAATTTTATGTATGTATTCTATGTATATATTCTATGGTATTGGGTTATGAATCAGGATTGAAGAACCGGCGTTATCGTTTATACCGCCGTCATGATTTACCAAAATGAAGTGTAAAGCGCAATCTGAACCGTCATCTTTTCATAACTTCTCAATGAATTATTATTTCTACCCTCGCTCGTGCCTCACCTTCGGCCTTTTCGCGCCGGGGCTTATTCGTCGCAAGGGCTCTCTATCCGTCGATCGAACGATCTTGATTTTTATTAAACCCTGCCGACGACGTGTTGTGCGGACAACACGATGGATAATAATAATACACGGTTTAAAGTTCAAAATGTCTCGCACGTCTCGCTGACCGAGAATCGCACTCACGCAGCAGGATGGCGCGCGTCCACCGAGACAGGCCGCAAACTGGGGAATAAACGGCTCGCTGGTTTCCGGTGCGGCGAGCTTGCAAAGGTCGCCCCGGTGTACAAAAAAGCGTCGAGAGAAAAAGGCCGCAGAAGCAATGCGAAATGGGTCGATGAAGCGCGAGCAAGAGGAAGTGCGGTTGCTGAAGGAAACGCGTACAGCTAGTCCCGAAATCTGGGATCTGCTTTGCCCTCTTTCGAGAGAATTAGAAAGAGAGAGGTCTCTTTCTAATTCTAAATCGTTTTCTGCAGAATATTTTTACAACTATAAAGAATAATAATATTTCGAATATTTTTCCTATTCTATAAAAAGAGGGCTAATTCGGACCCCTCGGGAAATAGAGTCAAGGGCTGGCCACGGAAGAGTGCGAAATAGATCGATAATGTGCGAGCGGGAAGTGTGTCGGCGATATGACGAGGGTCGTACCCGAAATATACAATATATCTGTTGACAAATCGAAACGAAACACGAAACTCGCAGTTATACCGCTTCGTCGATAGGCGAGAAAGAGGAAAACAGTCGCCGATGAAACGAAAATGTTGAAAACCTGTCGCCCGAGATGTCTCCGCACAATTTCTCCCCTCGATTCCTCTATTCCATTGCCGTTTCTTAATGTTCGCGCTAAGCAAAACCCATCAAACATTTTTTTTATTGCTTCGCGGAATGATTCCGAGTCACGCTAAAAGTCGTAGGGGGGAAATGCATGGTGTTCAAATCGATAATGCAAAGTCTCTCTTTTTAAAGTGCGAACTCGTTTCCGCTGTGATAAAAAGTCAACTCGTCACAGATGCGGATTCTTTTCCGTAATAGATCATTGTTATTGAGCAATAAAAAGAATTGACTAATTCGGGGGGAAAAAAATCACTGTTTCAAACCCCTTTTTTTGGAGAACGACTCCCCGAATTTGCGTCGCATCTCACTCGTGACATTCAAGATCTCCCGCTCGAATCAGGCCGCGCGAGAAAGGCGACGCAAAATATCGATCGTTACTTCGCATATTCGAACGCAATTTGCGTGCCAGATGTGTAAATGCTTTTCTTCTTCCTTTTTTTGCGAGACTTCCGCCAAATGGGAAGCTGCGAGATGCGTACTTGGCGGTACTCCAAATTGACCAGTGGAAAACCCCGCGAAGGAGCGCGAGGAAGATTGCGAGGGGTAGCTACTAGAGTATCTTAGAGCTCTTCCTTTCATCTCCGAATTTGATTAATTCAGAATCAACTAGGAGTCGGGAGGTCTGCAATCGAGAGGATATAGACTCACAAAAATGATCAAATGTACTATACACATCAGTTATTTACGACTGATTCGAAAAAAGCAATAAGCGAAAACGACTTTTCAACATCAATACTTATCGTTTTATTACGGACATCTTTGTTCTTAAATTTTCAAAAGAAATTCGTAACAATGGTGCAATTTGATTAGTTTTGTGAGTGTATGTCGCGAATCCCTTTGGAATAACCGCAACGTTGAGAGGTCGCGAATTTTAAACAATTCTTGCAAACAGAAGTTACGAAACTTCAAGAGTCACTCTCAAGTCAAACAACCTTGCGAAAAGTTGAAAGTATATTGTTCCGTATACCGAGAAACTCCGCCGTAATGCAAATCTCGTAATGCATTTTCCCGAATCTATTTAATCTAACAGCCATGAAATGTGGTAATCAACGTGTCGTGCACCACGCTAGCCCCGGCACGATCGGAAACTTTTGTCCTCCATTAATTTGCAGATTGACACGTTTTTGGAGCCCTCCGTTGAAAAGTATCTTGCGCGTCGCGTGTATGTCAGTTTTCGTGGGCAGGTTTAATTAATAAGGGATCACACACTTTGCGTTGCTTAGGCCCAGTTTCACGAGTGTCGGTTAACTTTTAACCTTAGATTAACTCACTCTTCGTCTCTTTCTAAGGGGGACGTTAGAAAGAGACGAAGACTGAGTTAATCTAAGATTAAAAGTTAACCGACACTTGTGAAACTGGGCCTTATTCGATCGAACGTTCTACGTGAAGGAACTGATAAAATTTTAACGTGACATACTCCTTTGTGATTCTTTCTGAGGTTCTGAAAGGTCATTAGAAATGAATTACGAGGATAGCTAATCGATTGGAAACTCGAAAGGGTGGCCGTTAATAGTACCAGGACGGAGTACTGATTCACATAATATAACTGCATAAAGAGACACGCTTGTTCGTGACCATGACTGTAAGATCTCGTCTTCCTGTCTGGCCTTGGCACGCGTCGGCGGTCGATGAGGGCAAGAAAAAAGGCACGGAGATCGTTTTCCTGGCACGATGCCTGTCTCGACTAAATGAAAAGTTCCCTTGCTCGGAACCATTATACTTTCCGACACTTTTCGTGCATATTTATTGCGTATGAAAATGTTTTCAAACAATAGACTCACGGTCTCGCAATCTCGCGAATTTCCGACAGATTGATCCTGTCCAGCCATTTAACTGTCACGACGGATTTGTATCTCACCACAGGTATTTAAATTATCAGAAAGAATAAATATAATTAGAATAATATTATTTACTAGAAGAGTAATATTATTTTAACTTGATAATTTAATTTCGTGATGTATTTTATAATTTTATATGGCCTGTTGATTATGGTTTTAAAAATGAAAGAACAAGAGAACTCGACAAAAAAGAGCTATTAAGTAAAACAAAGTAGAAAGGTATGGCAAAGAAAGTTTCTCATATGGAAATATAAAGCCGTTTGCCGCGTGTGTGAGTTACATCAACCTTTTAAATTTCTTTGGTTGCTTAGTGCCGCTCATAAACTGAATTCAACAAGTTTTCATAGCAGCCATCCCGGTGTAATTTAATTCAACATCACAAAATGTATTCCAGAAACGTACCGAAAGCGATAAAAGTAAAGGAATGAAATGCAAAGTAAATTCATTTTGCGAAACGCACATTTGTTACAGATACAAAAAAATTATATAGATATAAAGATGTGAAATACATAGTCAAACAATCGATTTGCGAGAAAAATATACTACATAAAAATATATTTTCAATTTATTTCACATAGACGTTCGATTTATTTTAGCAATAATTGTTATTAAATTGATTTGTCCCCCACGATACCAAATGTTTGCGTTGCAACAGCAACGGTTTACCGATCGCTCAGGACGTTCTCCCCGACCCACCTGTATGCTTCTTGCATAGTTGACTTTCGATAAGGGACGCGATGGATTTTCAAGCAACAAACAATCGACGCTTTTTATTTAAACGACACTGATTGTAAAAGCAATTTGTGCACCGACCGTGTCCCGTAGAATTTTATGTAATAACTTCACGAAATAATAATTTCAGCAAAAATATCGATCACACAAAAAATCAGATCACTTCCCTCAGTCACGCTTAACGAGCGGCTTGATTGACGGAGAACCGAGGGTCTCATCTACATTTATATTCCACCTTCAGACATCATCTTCCATAAGTCATGATCATTTCGAAATAAAATCGAGAGAGGATCAACGGACGCGAGAGAGTTTACGTATCCACTTCGAGTTTAGAGGAAGGGGCGCGCGTCGCGTCGGTCATCGACAGCGGGCTCCTACCTGCATGCTCCTGATCGCATGCCAGAAGATCCCGGCACGATCCTCCGAGGCGTCCGTTTACGTGGTCCAGGTTTACGAACGGGTGCTCTCTCGCACGCTCGGTCTCCTCGAGGTTCGAACTGTGACTGGATACTGGATCCGGCCGCGCGCGCGGCAGGACCGTGCGGTGTGCTTCGCCGCGCGGGGATTGCCAGTGGTCCGGCAGTCACGGGTACGGGAAGGGGTAAAAAGCCAGGCGGCAGAGGAAGGCCGGACGAGGGGGTTGTTTTCGCTGTGTGCCGGTCGGGGGGTTGAGAGTGGACCGACGCTTATCGGGCGCGCGAACCGCATCGGCAGGTGGAAAGATCGGACATATAGCTTGAATTTTAGCCCGAATTGAATTTTTCAGGAGGAGCCTTCCTTTACGCGGGGGAAAAAAGAAAAAAAAACACAGAAAGCCCGTCGTACATTCTACTTGTTGATTATTTTATTTCGCTGAATGTGTAACCCGCGTTGTGTTGTGTAAACTTTATCTTCGAAATGGACTTTCCTCTTGCGCGGCAAAGCTGGAGCGTGATCGCAAATAGATTTCGCACTCCGCGCTCGCTCCGTTCTTTTAAATTATTCACACACACGCACGGACTTTAATTAAATTCTTTAGATCCGAGTTAATTTTCCTACGTAAAGCTCTTTACACTAATATTGCTGCAATTAACTTTTCAATTACCTTAACAATTAAATTAAAGCAAAAAGTAGAATGTTAATTAATTTTAATTAAGCAAGAAAAATAATTATGCTGAGATCAATTATGCTAATGAGTTTAATTGATACGTATCCATCATCGGAAGCCTAACTATCAAAGATCGTTTTCATATATCGATATCTGAATTCGATAAAAATCTAATGAGTTTAATTTTGTTTTCCGTCGGCTAATCGAATCTGTTATCTCTCCCGCAGCAGCCAATTCGATTGATTGTTAATCCACGGCGCGTTCCAATTACATTTTGCTAATTAAACTAATTACGTACTCTTACAACAGATGTGAGATGGGAATACCAATGATCCATCGATTGATGTACTTTAGTACATTTATATCACATGGCGATTAAATATTTATTTAGATCCCAGTAAGAACATATATATATAGATACATTTTATATATACATATATGTATACTAGTGATAAATATTAAATTTTGGTCGTACTCTTCACTGATATTGCATTATCTCGTCACAAAATATATTTTACATTTATCACGTGTCTCGGGTTCTAAGAAACGTGCGGATTAAGTCGAACATGGATAAAAGCAGAAAGAAAATTGAAAGATAAAAAGAATAAAATCGGATTTAACAGGGATTTTCAAAGAACGGACGGCAGCATGACTTTGATCATAAGGATGCTATTCTAGGCAAAGACAAAAGTACAAAGCTGTTTAGCTCGTATTTTATAACTTTATAAATTAAGGATAAACAGAGAGAAGCTTCTATCTTTTATTAAATAAGAAGGTAATGTATGTAAAAATATAGATGGAATCAAGTAAACAAATAACAATGAGCGAGTGAAAATGCAAAAGAGTGTTATTGCTGCATCAGGAATCAGACCGACTCAAGGAAACTGTCAAGGTTGACATCTGGAGGACATGACGACATATCGAGAACCTTCGAAATTTGGGACACAAGTTTAAAAATATCTCCTGATCCGGTGCAAACACGAGCGTCAAATCCTGATAAACTGAGGAAAAAAGACAACTGCGCAAAAGTCCGTCCTTTTCCTGTTTTAGTCGTTGCTCTTCGAACGTCCTGTCCGTTGACAGCGTGGCGAAATTAATATGGAAACGCCGAGAGGCGTCCAGACATGGAACACGTAGGAGAAGATTTAATCCTCGGTTGTCATACAAATCAAAGTGACCCCAACCAATTTTCAAACAACTGTATGCTGTTCAAAAACTAACAGTTTAAGTGGATCGCAAAAAATTCTAGAATTAAGTTTAAACATTGTAGAATGTATTCTTATTATAAAAAATTAACTTTTTGAGTGGCATGTTCAAAAAAATCCTTCAAAAAGTGTTCAAAAAAGAGGTGTGACAAGAGGATTAAAACAGATAATAAAACGCGCTGTAACCGGGGAGGAAAAACGCGTATTTGTGATCGGGATAGATGCAATTTATTATGTCACGGAAAGCCCGAGAGAGCCGATAAAGCGTGCCGGATGAATGTACAGAATAATGCATCTTTACGCTTGCCGAGGTACACTCGAAGAGTAGCACCATTAGTATTGTCGAGGGTAGGAATGGAGAGGTTGATGGTGTATGAGAAGAACGTGATTGTGCTACCTCAAGAAGAGAAAAGAAAAATCGTGAGAGCGAGGATTGTGCAGGAGGACAATGCGAATTTTGAGAAGAGAATCTGCGACGAGCCGGGAACGTTCAGCAACAAATGATCGCGAGGAATGGAATTGTCTCGGAGAATGCACCGAGACACGAGGATGCAGGAAGGAACGAAGAAAGAACTGGAAAAAGAAGAAAATGCGCGCGGTGACAGATGAGTGCAAGTGCGCGACAGCGAAACCTTCCGTGCCTTCTAACTGCCCTGTTTACCCTTGTACATCGTTACGATACAAGTGAAAAGCTTTCACTCCCAGATTCCTCGAAAGGTCCAGAGAACCCCACGAGGGCGCACTTCGAAGTCTCATCGGCAAGTACGACCGAGTGCAGTTTCGTCGGCGCGCGGTGCCTTTGATTTCCATCGACTTCGATAACCGGATGCATCCCCGAGGTCGCTAGACTATCGCGATGCAGGAGATATCGGATCGGATGCACCGTTGGTCACAGGTGGAGCAAAATAAATCGAATCAAGGGGGGGGGGACGAGGGAACGACCAAGGTAAGACGAGGACGGGACGCGCGGCCACGTGAGGAAGGGGACGTGGAGGACGCGACGCCGGCGCGGCAGGAACCCCGTAGGTCAAGGTCACCACCACCGGCCAACCGGCAGGGGGTGAGCACTGGCCGTTATGTTACGGCCCTGGGAAGTTCCCGCTTCGGAACGCCGCCGGCGACTAGCGAGCCTCGGTGTGCAGGACAATCTCTTCCGACTCCCCTTCGACCCCCGCTGAAATCGATATACCTACACCTATTTCCCGACAGCTCTCCCGACCGGTCCGTGTGTGCAGGCAAAACAGGGCCTGCGGATCCTGATGCGCCACGCAATGCGACTGCAACGCAATTTTGCGAGGCACGTGTGCCGCGCGTCACGCGTGACTTACAACGATAATTAATTGACCCGAATTTGACGCCGTTAAGGACGTTCTCCGGTCCTTATACTAGAGAAAATCGATTTTCTTAGGATTTTCTTGAAACTGTGAATATACGTTAATTTAGGTGTGCTTTATGCGTGGTATAAATTTCAGTACCTCTTCCGGTATAAAAAATAAAGATACTGAGCCTCAAAATTAAAAAAAAAATTTAATTTTAATTTTTTTTTAGTTTTGGCATTTTTTCCTTATAGAACTCGACGAGAGGAGCAACTTTGGTCCTCTTGGCCAACCTCGTATCTCTTACCGTTTGGCCTGGAAAACCTTTTCATTAGTAAAAGTTGAAACTTTGAGGCTCAGTATCTTTATTTTTTATACCGGAAGAGGTACTGAAATTTATACCACGCATAAAGCACACCTAAATTAACGTATATTCACAGTTTCAAGAAAATCCTAAGAAAATCGATTTTCTCTAGTATAAGGACCGGAGAACGTCCTTAAACGGAAGGGAACCGTCGCTGTCGCATCACTCGGCGGTATACGGTTTTCGCACATAAACGCAAAAGTGATCGATTTTTTTGGCGGGGGGGGGGGGTTGTACATCATCTAAATTGCCTCGATATGCGGACGAGTGGCGTAACGCGCATCATATTACGTCGATTGATGTGCCATAAGTCCTCCGAGACCGATTCATATCCGGTAAATTGAGTACCGGAGACGCGCATAGTCCATTTAGTCTCAAGACGGTCCGAAGATCGACAAGGTCTTGCGGTCAGGAGGGATAAATATCTCGAGGGTATAGCGCTTGCGAAATTTTGCATCGCTTACCGAGATGTTCTATCGATCATCGGCAGATAAATATGACGCTTTCAGTTGATTGCATACGATTTTTTTATTTTATCTCGAAGGCGACGTAAGTCGCATCTCGCGAATCTTGTTAATAATTTCACTCACATCGATTATATTATCTTTTAAAAATATATTATTATTTATATCTAAAAATGTCCTCTTTCAGGAAAAAATCGCATTCTTTTCTATTAGAGATTATTTTAGGATTCAGTTTGAATGTTTAACTCTAGCGCGGGGATCGTTGAAATCCACGCGATGAATAACAAGAAGAGAAATTGCGGCGTTTATGCGGTTTAAAGCGAGAACAGGATCAAGTACGGAGTTTTGCGCTTAGCCGGCACGATTTAGTGAGGCCATTCGGTCAACTGCACGAGCTAACTGCCGCGCATTCTGCAAGGTGTGTGCATGACAAATCCCTCCTATCCCGCGAAACATAGAGCGCAGACTTCTGAATATTCAGCAGCACGTAATACTCCTAAAGGACTTTCTATTTTAAGCGTCTCAATATTGCGGGAAATATAAATAACCTCGCCTTTTGAAGACGTCCGTTTCGAGGGACGATTTCCCTCTGGAAATATCAAATTAAACCGGCGCGTGTAAATTAAAAAGGGAGAGGAGATTGATAAAACGAAATGTATACCGTAATGTAATCTCCCGCGATTTCCTGTTTCGGCAAAATACTAACTAATACATTTCTATTAACCGCGTACCTGTTTATGTATAGATTGCGTATAAACGTTGCTCGAATTTTCATGTTTTATGCAAGTGCTGACCGCCGATCGATGTAAACGGCCGCGAGGACGACATTACCAAAACCGCGTTACGTTTATTTCACGACATTATTACGAAAATTGCGGCTCGCTGCCGTTCGCGCGCGTTCTGTGAGGAATTGGAAAATTTAATGAAGTCTCGTTGTGGCACGTCACGCACATATCGTGATCTGGCATTTTCATGTTTGCTTTGATTAATTCAGTCTCTAAACTTCGACAGTGCGTCGCGTGCCTGTGTACCATAACACATGTACCGTGTGCGTATGTAGAAACGAGCGACTCCGCGCGAGTCTTGATAAAAGTCGAGCAAAAGTATAGCGAAAATTTATGCGAATTAATACATTGAATGCCAGACTTATTTTGCTCGTTTCTCCGCCTACGCCTGCAGAGTGAAATTTTCACTTTAGAGCTCCGTCTCGATAAAATATTATACAATATAAGCGAATTGCGCAATATTATTATACGTAATACGTTATTATTTCAATATTAACCATATTTATATTTTAAATATTTTAATATTATAAATATTATAAATATTAAAATATAATTTCAATATTATTTACACGATTACAAATGTTATTTTTTACTAGTTTTATGCATTTTTTGAGTTTGAGATCACCGATGACCGGCGCGATGTCACTGAAAGTTACATTGCCGATCATTGGTGATCGGCATTCAACGGTATTCAACGTATTAACCATCGCGCAAATAATTTATTTCCAATTTGATATAAAATCATTATCGATGATGCTCGGAGAAGAGAGACCTCGATGATCGATTCGCGATGGCAGCAGCTGTTCGACAACGCGGTCACACCGATGTATGATCACTCACAATCATTCGATTAATATCTTCGCCGATCTTCTATAAATACGATCCATCTCATAAAAGTCATTTATTACTACGACCATTAAGCTGCCTCTTGAATCGAACGCTTTGAGATAAGATAAATTCGCGGGACGGTGACCGACCAGATCGATCCTCGCTCGATCGTCGGTCGAGGATGTCGCGATCGAGGATCGAGGATCGGCACACAATATACTGGATCAACGAGAGATGGAGCCCGCGGTGTAGGAACGAGCGAGCCTACACGGTGTACATAAAATATTGGTAGCGGTGATCGGTGACGCTTTGGCCGCGGGCAGAGAAAGCTCACCGCCTCGAAGGCTTCGTCGAAGGCGCCCTGGCTGCTCCTTTTGCCGCCGACACGCCGCGCGTACCATTGCCTCGTCTCTTCTTTCCTTTCACCGCCGTGGCATATGTCACGTCAGGGCCGCATCGATCTGTCCCGAAAGACTCGCCTTTTTCACGATGACAGGGGACACGATAAATCCCCGAGGAACCGAGGGACCAGCCGTCTCTATCCCGCCCCAAGATTCTCATGGTACGCGACGTTTCGTAAACGTCTCTCGCGATCGGAGAATTTACGTCACCCATCGAATTTAAAATTCGTATAACGTATTGAAATTCCGCCCCTCGAGGAGTTCCGTTGAAGATCCCCGCGCGCGTTGTTAAGTCCGGGGGGATTAGATCAGCAGGATCGAAAACTATTTTGTACCCCGAACGTGAAATTATATTCCAAATCACTCTATTTGCCGAGGATTAAATTATATACGTTCGCTGCCGCGCTACGTATCCCAATAATTTCCTCGTTTTTTACATTCGGTGCTGTTACCATTGACATTTCGTTCTATTCTTTTCTTTCTTTTTTTTTTAAGTTTGCCGATTCAGTCAATAGCATAGATCATCGCAATTCACTTGGCGGCAAATTAATTTGACAGCCCTGTTCCACGATTTCGTGGCTGATTGCCGTCGATCTCGCAGATTTTTCTCGAGGGCGTGCCGACGCGACGTGATGGCTGTATTCGCCGACGATGGATCCAGTCGGTGGATGACCTTATCGATAACTCGAGATCCTTCGAGGTCTCCGAGTCGCTTTCTAAGCGCAGTCCAGCATGGCAGCGTGGAAGGGACGCGGCGCGATCACGCTCCGTTCGGCGATCGCAATTACGTGAATCATCGCGACACTCGACCACCGGCTCGAGAAAACGTAACCTGCCACTCGCTCGACGAGGATGGGTGAATCCATCCGCGTGCACTTCCTGCTCTCGCAGCGATCGAGCGAGCGAGCGTGACCGGGACCCCGGATCCCGCGGATCCTGATCGAGGAAGTCGATCGCGAGAGGAGGATCTTCCCGTCTCCACGAGGGATTTTTCTCGTCTCGCGACGATTTAACGATCCACGTGACTGATCGCGCCGGTCGAACGCGACGCGCAATGAATTTGAGGGAAATGTCCGAAGATAAGAATGCCGTTAAGACGCGTAATTGAACGATAATGATAGCGCGTTCCGATACTTTCGCGCCGCTACTTAGGCAAGCTAAGTGGCATTTTGCACGGTCGCTGGTTTTATATCTGGCAAAGGGCAAATTCCTGGCGCGTGTGGATCCGCGACGGATCCCGATGGCGACGATGTCGATGCACCTGCCTGCGATCGAATCGGAAAGATACGCGCCATTGTAAGATCGGCACGACGAGAGACCGAAGCGCGGAGATCGAGGCGAAGTAAATGTCGTTATCAAACAGCCACTGATCTTAAGACGCAAGTTTTGTATTTATTGCGGTATAGCCGTGCATTAGATCGAGACATACTTTCTAGCGGTTTCGAGTTCACTGTTCGGTGAACATTGTGTACAGACGATTGCACCATGTGGAGAGGCGCGCAATATTCGATTATGCTACTGAAAAATACGAAATACGCCATAAAGTCGAGAGACGCTTCATTTTTTTAACGCGCGAACGTGCTATAAAAGCCATGACCAGAATTTTTAATCCGAGCAAAGGTCGTTCAAGATAAGCCTAAAAATAATTGAAATGATAAAGTTGTGCTAATAAAATAAAAGAGTTGTTAAACGCCGTTGACGCCGTGACACGTGCTCGCGAATCACGTTCGTCGCGTGTACAATCGCGCATTGCCGCCGTGGAATTCGCAATCGACAAAGGGCGCATTCTCGGCGTACGGGTTCACAATGCTTTCCTCGCCGAGTCATCGGCTCGTAACGAAAAGCGAGGTCCGCGCCGGAATCTGCGGAGAGATTCGCGAGCACCGCTTGGCATTTATCCCGAGAGTCACAGACGATGGTGCAATAAGCGCGTTCGCGCGGGCCCGTCCAAAATGCCAAACGAGCCCTTGCCCTCCTCCTCCCCCTCCCTCCCTCTCCTTTTCTCTCTTTCTCCTGCTTTGACATTTGAAAAAGAAGATCTGCCCGGACGACGACGCCCGCGGGTGATTATGGCACCGCGCGCGCGGAATTGCGTCGAGAAACGGCGCCGCCGCGGCCGCTTTCGAGAGATGATTGTGCGATATTGTGATATTTCGATCTATCGGTCTATCATTAACTGCCGCGCGAAGCAACCAACACCCGGTCCATTAAATGAGACTACATTGACGATCGTTTCACTTTCGACCGCAGATCCACGACGGCGACGACGATGACGGCAATGATGATGATAGATCGGGTGCGGTGCAACGCGACGCGATGTGGTATTTCATTCGTGTAAAATAATATTGCAAGAAAATCGCAACGGCATGGCAGCGTAAGGAGCGACGAACGAATGTTTATTCGCTTCATTTCTCGGCGTTATGTAAAAATCTTAGGTCATCGTAGAAAGCTGCCGCGCGCGATGCAGGCGAATTTTCGCGATCTGTCGATCGATATAAACAAACATTACGTAAAAACGCTCGGACGTTAGTGATAACGTTAAATGGTATCGTTCGCGCGACTTTCCAGCAATTACGCTTAACTCGGGAACGCCCTATTTTCTACTCGGCGTTCGTACCCGATGCACGTAGTCAGATTCGCGTGTTCGCTGGCCGTGTTCTACGACATTGCCGGAAGCGCGGATAAAATGTGCGAAAGCTCGACGTTGCAAGCCTGATGGTTACGGAATTCGTGGGATAATTCGAATCGCTGGAATCGTTGCAACATTTCATTTCGCTACGACAATAGAGAGAATTTTTAACGGGCGTATCTGAGGATACGCTTCTCCATCGGGGAAATGACTGGCTGCGGTTTTAAAGTCGATAAACCGAGAGGCGTTTAAGGAGCGTTAATTGAATCCACGATGTGCGAGAGGCAAATATCGTCGTCATTTCTCCGATGGCGTCTCAACGGCGACGCTACCTCCGCAATCCCGACATTCCAATCGCATCTTCGAAATGCTTCGTCCTCGAAGATGTACTTTGATTTTTATACTCGCCGAAATACTGAGCGATTGAAGGCAATTTTATTCGTTATTCTTTCGGCCTTGACAAACTTACATCATCTCTCGCTACTTCTCATCACTTTCTCGTTTTGTTAACTTGTAAACTTTTCTAAAATGCCAGCGATGATTGTATGTCCTTGTTTAGGTGAAAAAAATCGCGAAAATATTCTCGTCTCGTTCAAAAATACCAAACCAGAGTTCTAGTTCTCAACGTTGCAATGTTTATTTTCGACTTACTTTCGATTTGCCAATTTTATTAATTTTACCGTGTTTTAAAATGTGCTAGATTCACCAATAGCCGTGTGGCTGTAAGAAGTTGTCGCTTCGTTTGTGTAATTGATCTAAGGAAGTGCTATGAATAATAAAATATTTATTAATCATTAACATGCCTTCTTTTAAGTAATCCAACAGCCTACCCCTTACGGAAAGATATAAGCAGATACATTCCCTAATGTTATAAAGAAATATAAATTAGACATATATAACGATCGGTTTATCATTCTTATATCACTCGCCATAAATTTTCGCGTCGCTGAACTTGATTTATATACTTATAATTAACAGCGATGGAGATAAAATCGGCGAGAGTAGCGAAATATTTACCGCATTGCACAAGAATTTTATGTGAGAACGCATAAAGCACTTAGAGCCGAGAGATAAGCTGACGCAGATACTTCTCTTTATGTTCCTAGGTCGAGGTCGTACGCTTGGAACCTACCACCGACACTAGATAAATCGTTGTACCTTGTACTTTCATATCGCCGGGAAATTATTGACCAATTACTCTTCCCTTCCTACGAGCAAACATGTAATTTATTAATGAAAGTCATAGATCAAAATATCTTCAAGGAGATATTTAGATTCATAGCTTCGTAGGATTGAATCTGCATCCAACACGATAGCAAAAACTTATACCGTCACTGCTAAAAGTTGGCATTCTCGTGACATATTTAATTATTTCAAAAATTGTCACGTTATTTAAATATTATATCGATCATGATGTTTCTCTCAAGGTGAAAAACAGATTGACGTTGAATGTCAAAGATTGCAGTCGTCGAGTCAGCAATTGTTCGGCACCTGGAAGGATGTAGCTCTCGCTGCTTCCAGATCCACGTCCAGTCGGGTCTGCATCCGTCGCGGTGATATATCTCGTTCACGGGGTGTCTCGGAAAACGAGGTGTCTCGGTGGTTTCGATACGTATACGTTCCTGGATCAACAGAGGTACGATCTACGCGGGCGGCAATGCTCAAAGATGAGAAAGAGGGGACCCGATCGCGCAGCGTCGTGGTGGTGGCAATATAAGGCCCGGCCAGTGGCGGGCCTCAGCCAGTCCGTGAGCGGTACCTACACCTTCAAGGTCCGCGTCCTTGAAGGCATTACTCGTCCTCGCTCGATCCGTGTGCTGTTATCCGAAGAGAATCGCCGTTGAGAGCGTCTCGCGGCCGAGGTCTAGCCTGGGTCTCCTTCGTAAGAATCGGAGTCCTTCAGCATTTAACCCCCTCCCGCGCCCTACCCCGCCCCGGAAGTGGTAAACGGGTACGTCGCTACGTCGCCACCCCACCCCGATCGGTTACCCTTTCATCCCTTCCTGAACGGTAGCGTTTCGGACGTCAGTTGAACGGGAGTGATTGAGGGGTAAAGAGTTGGGTGGTACCCTGGAAGCAGCTCGTGGCAAGACGACGACGACGACGACGACGACGACGACGTGGTCGAGAAGAGGAAGTTTCATTCCCCGCCGAGGGTCAGGACGAGTATGAGGTCCTCGCTGGTGCTGCTCCTGGTAGCAGCTTTCGTCCTTGCCGGTGAGTAACAGATTTCTCTGCCCAGCTCTCTCGCTGCCGCCGATATCGTTCTACATCGACCGGTCTATGGGGCTATCGTATTCTCGCGAGTCAGCATATGAGAGTTCTCCGTGCGTTACTGAACACAATGTATGTAGAAGACGATTTTTAGGAAGATTTGAGAACCGCGCGATCTGAGCCAAATTCTTCCGCCAGTTAAATTATTAAGTTAATTATTTTTCGTATTACATTTAGCCTTCGTCTTCTTTAAAAATTTTACAAGATTTACTAAGAATTGCGATTCGCCGGAAATGATTCGCGGTACCGTAGGCGGTGTTGAACGTACGTTCTCCAAAGCGCCGATAAGAATCTCGAATAATTAAAAAGTCGTACATTAATTAAATTATGAAAGATACGTGCGCATGTATCTTTTAAGGAAAGATCAAGAATAAATATCTAAAAAAATGCTAATCAATTGCAAAGATTAATGTACGAGGCATGATGAAATGAGAAGTATCTCGGGTATCGCACAGGTGGACACGTGAGCTCACGCAGAGCCATTCAAGATGGCGAAAGTGCCACTGCAATCTGGCGCTTGACATTTCCTTAGTCTATTCTTGTATTTTCCACCCTGAGGCACCATAGCTGGTTTTCCTTCTTTTTCACATCGCAGACAAGCAATGCTCGTGGCGGCAGGAGGAATAATTTAATATAACCGAACCGATCATCGGGACGACAGGTTGCATAAGAGATTAGAGCGTGAAAGCTTCTCGATCCGGTCGGTCCCGGATGGGTGACGTCACTGCCGTGCCCCGAGCCTCTGAAAATGGTGCGGGTGGGGGCACAACTTTCCCTGTTTATCGCTCCGCTACGAAGTGGTCTCGCGAGCCCGGGGGACCAACGGGACCGAAATACTAACTGCCAGACTATTTTCTCAAATATTGAACAAATTCTGAATAATGTCTCTAAAGAGTTGATGTGATTCAAATATTATTTGAATAAATAATAATATTCTCAAGTTTGCAAGATCGCTAGACAAATCTTGTCTTTCTTCATGTATGCTTTTTGTATAAAATGCACGGAAGAATTAGATTCTTTAATGAGCTGATAGATATAATAACTTATATATAATAAAATAATTTTAAGTATTATTAATTATTTATACGTAGTTCTTTCACTATAATAATTGTAATAGGTGACTATAAGTACTAAAAATACTTACTATAATCTGCCTTTTTTTTTTTTAAGTACAAATTCATGCTATTGTATTAACGAATGTTTTTTGTATCCAAAATGTTACTGAATTGTATACATATAATTAATACTAGACAAGATAAAGTGCCTATCACATCGCAAACCACATCGTTTTCTTTCAGAGAGTACGAGCCGAGTTAAGCGGCAGGAGGAGAAAAAGGAAGAGAGTTTCGAGAACGAGATTTGCAAGGACAAGGATGCAGGCGAGTGGTTCAGATTGGTCGCGGGTGAAGGTGATAACTGCCGCGACGTTATCCAATGCACGAGTTCCGGTCTGCAGGCGATAAGATGCCCAGCCGGTTTGTATTTCGACATCGATAAGCAGACCTGCGACTGGAAGGACTCCGTCAACAATTGTAAGCTAAAGAACAAAGAGAGGAAGGCCAAGCCCTTGCTTTACACCGAAGAACCGCTCTGCCAAGACGGCTATCTCGCGTGCGGTGACGGATCCTGTATCGAGAGGGGTCTCTTCTGTAACGGAGAGAAAGACTGCACTGATGGCTCCGATGAGAATATCTGCGGTAAGTTAACAGTCGGACAAAATTAGCGGCGCTTTTCAGCGAGCGAAACTCCGATTGCAAAGTTATCTAAAAAAAAGAAACATTATAACTCAGAAGACAACATTAATTTATTATAACTAATTAAAACGATTGCGATCTTCTCGACATTCCAGACATGGACAATGATCCCAATAGAGCTCCACCATGCGACCCCGCCGTGTGTACCCTGCCCGATTGCTTCTGCTCGGAGGACGGTACCACGATACCCGGCGACCTCCCGCCCAAGGATGTGCCCCAGATGGTCACGATCACTTTCGACGACGCCATCAACAACAACAACATCGGCCTCTACAAAGAGATCTTCAACGGCAAGCGCAAGAATCCAAACGGCTGTGATATCAAGGCAACCTTCTTCGTGTCGCACAAGTACACCAACTATTCCGCGATGCAGGAAATGCACAGGAAAGGCCACGAGATCGCCGTCCATTCAATCTCGTAAGAATTGACTCCTTCTAATAACACTGTCATTTCTCTCATTTACATGTCATTTAGAAAATTCCGCCCCCCGATTTGATACTCGTCGCGAAGTAACCACGGAGAGACCCGTTCGTGCGCAAGGTTCCCAGGACAGCAGGTTCATGAGTTCAGTAAATTGGAGGACAGGTTCACGAGTACTCCTGTTCCTACGAATGCATCATGTCATGTCGCTCATGACCATAGTCATAATTGTTAAAAATCAGAACACGGTCACTACATAAATGCTTACGTGACAACTTTGGGGTAAGGCACAACGACGACGAGCGCTTCTGGTCGGACGCGACCGTCGACGACTGGGCCAAGGAGATGGCTGGCATGAGGATCATCGCCGAGAAGTACGCGAATCTGACGGATAACAGCGTGGTCGGCGTCAGGGCGCCGTATCTACGGGTTGGCGGTAATAATCAGTTTACCATGATGGAGGAGCAGGCCTTCCTGTACGATTCCACCATCACCGCTGCCTTGAACAACCCTCCGCTGTGGCCGTACACCATGTACTTCAGGATGCCGCATCGCTGTCACGGAAATCTTCAGCATTGCCCCACTAGGTAAGTATCAATCTCAATCATAAAGAGTTCTTGGACACGCAACGACAATTGTTCTAAATACGGTCAAATAAATGTTCGCAGATCGCACGCCGTGTGGGAGATGGTGATGAACGAGCTGGATCGGCGCGAGGATCCACAGAACGACGAGTATCTGCCCGGCTGCGCCATGGTGGACTCGTGCAGCAACATCTTGACCGGCGATCAGTTCTACAACTTCCTCAACCACAATTTCGATCGCCACTACGAGCAGAATCGCGCGCCCCTCGGCCTCTACTTCCACGCCGCCTGGCTGAAGAACAATCCCGAGTTCCTGGACGCTTTCCTATACTGGATCGACGAGATCCTGCAGAGCCGCAATGACGTATACTTCGTAACGATGACTCAGGTGATCCAATGGATCCAGAACCCGCGCACCGTCACGGAATCGAAGAACTTCGAGCCCTGGCGAGAGAAGTGCACGGTGGACGGAATTCCGGCGTGTTGGGTGCCCCACACCTGCAAACTGACCTCGAAGGAGGTGCCCGGCGAGACTATCAATCTTCAAACTTGCGTGCGCTGTCCCAACAACTATCCTTGGGTAAATGACCCGACCGGTGACGGTTTTTTCTAAACTGCCCAAGCGCGAATTTCCTTCTCTCGTCTAAGTCAAATTTCTCCTTTTCCTTTCTCCTCAATCCTGCCGATCCTTTCATCCCCGTATCTCAACCTGACGTCGGTCGAAAGGTGCGTCGCGAGTCCTTGCGCGGTTCAACTTAACGAAAATCGCCGGAAATCGCCGACCAACGCGTCAGCCAAGTATCCTCGAGATTTTCGAGAGCAACGACGATTATTACGGCGACGAAATACACGGAAGAAACGAGGAGAAAGAAAATCATCGTCAGTCCGTTAGACTCCGGTGACCGCTCTTAGTTGCCAATATTTTTCGCTGTTTTTATCATTGAGAACGACGTATCTGTGATGATTAGTTCTGTTCAGTTGGAATAATACGGAGTCTAATGGACTGAAGATGAATGGAGTAAAAATGAAGCTCTCTTCGCTTCGCATTCACAGATGTCCCTTCAGCATTAACGTTCAGCTTCGTTACACTCGAAATTCGTTACTCTACGCTATAAAATAAAAATCGCTGTATTTTTTTTGGCGCGCGTGCCTCGTTATCAGCTGGTGATTAAAGTTAACGTTCATCATGCGCCAGCAATCTGTGATAGATTTGATAGAAAGCGACGTCCTCGAAACCCTCGAGGTGGCAACGTTGACCGATCGTGACGACGACGACGACGACGACGATAACGATGACGATGACGAGAGCCACGCGCATACCAATCGAAACCAGGCAGAAGCAAAAGCAAAATGTCGCGCCCCACCCGCGATCCCACGAGGAGAAATCGCGGATCCTTCGATGGCGGCGATCCGCGAGTGGGATATTCCACGTGTAATATAACCGTGTCCCCCTTCGCTCTATCGCATCTCCGATTTCCTCGACGAAAGCCACGACCGATATCGATCTATCGGCGAGTACGCGCTTTCTTCCCGTCGAACTTCCCCTTCCGCCCTGCAGAAATAATTCACGAAGACCGCCAAATCGATTGTTCCCCGATTCGAGGTTTGCCCTTATTTTTTTAAGGGCCTGCCGATTTATATAAATATATAAATATATATATATATATATATAAATTTATAAATATATATGTATATATATTATATATATGAAAATTAAATATTGTATGTATATTTGTAAAACTAAGTGATATTACCAACGTAGTGTTCTCGATGAACCTTTGAATAAAAGATTCTGAGAAATTACACACAAAAAAAGGTCTGTTTCATTTCTTTTTCCTCCCTCGGTCGCCGCGCGTTATTTATTACGATCATTCGGGTAATGGATTGGAAAGTGGGGCATGCTTAGGTCCCGCAAACTTGACCGCCATTCCGGCGGAGGAAAGGAGGGAGTTTATTTTTTCTAAGACAGCGAACGCGAAAGCACGGGTGTGGACAGAGATTCATCCGTTCATTAATTTTCTCGTTAATTCATCGTTAGTATAGAACCGCGAGATTTTAAAGCGTACCTGTTCCGAGTTAATAGGAATTAATGTGCCTCATTAAAATCACGCGATACATGTGCGAGCGCCGCAGGGAAATCCCATTTGTGAATCGTGAATAAAAAATGCCTCACTCGTAAGGACGCGTCCTACACATCCTGTTCTCGGTCAACCAGCATCCAGCGAAGGATCGTCACAAGTCTTATGGCCGGTGCGATCGTGTGCACGCGCACGTACGTGCACCCCCCATCGCGAGAGCATATTCCAATTTTATACGCCACGGACCGAGGAGCTCATTCCGGTTTCGTAATTGCTCTGAAAATCTCGCTCGCGTGTCTCGACTGTCGCGGCCTTGATCTGAATTCGATTCACTGTGCGGCGGGCATCGATGACGCGACGAATTAAGGACGACCTGATCCTCCCACGATCCTCGAGAAAACTGAAAGCGAGAGTCCAAGAAAGCGCTCCGAATTTCGAGAGTGATAATGCCAATTATTTAAGGGTTCAATTATTGAAAAATCATCGATTTGCTAATTTATTCCCGTTTAATTTGATGTATTACCAAATTCTAACAAACATAGCACATATGTGCTACGAATGTTCGTTATACTTATGTATCTTTATTATCCATAATTTAAAAAAATTGGTCGATTAATTACAGCGAAGTAGATGAGAGTTTGGAGTTTTTTTCGACAATAATTAGAGGCACGGCAAAAATAATTATACATCCCCGGGGATGTATAATTATTTATAACGTTGTACGCGAGCTTCCACACAAAACTCGAATTAAATCGCGTAAAAGTGAAGAGGAGCGTGTCGCGCGCGCATTATAATGATTCATCGCTCGCGATGAAGCACAGTTACGGTGACTTGCTCACTATCTTGGCCTACAAAGTCTGCCTTGTTAATTAAGGCAGATTAACGGCATTACGCTGTCGTTATATGGAAGACATGGAAGACATCGCAAGCGCGCAAACGTTAGCGGCGCATTTTGTAATACGTCGCTTCGCATTCTGCCGTCCCACCGTTTATTCCCAACCTACGGATCGGCGGAATCGAGGAAAAAGAAAGGACGAACGCGAGAATGGGAGAAAAATAATGGTAATCTCGTGAAATACCAACCGGCCGCCGACGGTTGCATTCCGATGCAGCCTCTCTGTCGTCGGCCGTTTAAGCGTCGTTTCGAGACGAGCTTAATCAACGTCAGGAGGATTTTGCCGCTGATGGAACTTTTATTCCGCGAGCAACAGGTTCCTCAATCGCGATCGAGCGATCGTAAATGAAAGATTGCGCGCGAAATCGGTCATACATCGCGCTAGCTCAGTTTTTGATTGGAGAGATCGGAGTGTACCAAATATTTATATACATTTCTGCAAAATACATTGTAAGAAGAGTACTACGCAGCAACCGTTAAACGTGGCCGCATTATTCTTCTTTGTTATTCAAATGCCTACTCGCATAATCGGCGTACATTTACACTTTTACTAGCGGCACCGTCGCTTTGTTGGATAATTTTTTGCGTCACGCGAATGAGAGGTGCACCCACGATCAAATTCCATTTATCCGCGGAAAGCATGCTAATAGGTTTCGCAACAACAAAGACGGTATTCTTAAAGGTAGCATGTCTCATAACACTCTTAGCTTCTCTGTGCTGGATTCTCTGCTCAGAAATCGGTAGAAATAATCGCCCTCAGAAAATTCTTATGCAATAACGGAGCTATTAAAATGTAGTTACATATAAATAGCAATTATTTTAAATAATCAATATTGTTTTAAGGGAGCACACTACGGTAATCTCGATTAGAGAGATATTACCATTTAATTTTCTAGAACCAACTGTCCATCTCGATTGCAGCCAAAAATTTTTTCTCTGCATAAATTAATCATCTCGCTAATTGCTCTGAAAATACAATGCAATTTAATGGACCGATTCACGAGGACAGCTTAAAGCGAGACGTGGGAAGGCGGCGTTGATCCTTTGCACAGTACCGGATAGGACGAATTTTCTCCTCTTCTTTAATGGAATGCAATGTTTCTCAGTGTCGGAACACTCGCAAACGGCGCTAAACGGCGCAACCTGAAAATCTCGCATAAGCGAAAGTAGAGAAAGCTGTGTATCTCGCGGAGCCATGGCAAGGCCGTTACTGTTTAAAGACGAAACACGCCTAACGGAGCCGTCCAGATGCCAACAATCACGTGCGCGCGGCTTCCAGATGCGCCACCGGGTATTTAATCGTGTTCGCGCACCGGATCGATTATCTTCGGCGGATGCGATTAAACTTTCATGGGCTCGAGCGAGGACTGTCATTAAGTCCCAAGTTCATCGCGCTGATTGTTAGTTTTAAAATGACATTATTGCTTCAGTTCGATATTACATATCTGCGCGTGATTGCGCAAAGATGCTTGATTGCTTCAAAATGCTAAACTTTTTTTTCGCGTGATATTACATGACTCTATTAGTCTAATTTTAATGCACATTAAAATAAATTTTATTTATCATGTCACATGTTCCAATGTTGCTAAAAATTATGAATATTTTCACGTCTTGTGGATTATTAAGCTCCGAATTACAAATATACCAGGGGAAAGAATTTGGAGTAAATTGAAAAAAGTCTACATGTCGGTAAGCGTAGCCCAATGCAATTGGGAAGTTCGCTCTATGCAAAGTCGTGTACGTTCCATTATTAATAGTAATTCGTTCCGGCGAAGGGAACAAAGATAGGGAATGCAATTTCGGAAACTGGAAGGCAGCGCACCGCTGCTTCGCACGCTTCCGGTGTACTAGCGTATAACTGGGACCCGAGCTAAAACAAAGAGCGAGCCGGCCCGTTAAGCCGCTTGCAAGTGCAAGAATCCCGATAATGGAATATTTAATAACTTCTGCTCTCCCGGTCGGCGGGCCCGGCCGGCTGGCGCGCCTCGATAGCCGAGCCGAACGAAGAAACGGTGTGGGTCGGTGAAATTGATTTCTACTAGGTCAGTAGGTGACGGAAGGCGAGTGACGCGACCAGATATTCGTCTATCTGTTTGCCGCGGCTTGTTTTCAGTCAGGCGTATGCAGATAAACATCGGTGCCGGCCTATCTCCGCGCCGTTAATTGAAATTCTCCTACCCGACGAGATCGGAAGCGGGGCCGAAGATTTTCTCGCAATACTTAATTTCACCCAGCCGATGATATCGCGACGGACGATTTAAAAATAAAATCCACTTCGCGAAAACAACAGATATTTTTGTCAACAGAGATATGAGTTTCTCGAAATAAAACCTGATAAGTTTGCGAAGTGTGCTTAGAGTAAAGTACATAATTGCGTATTTTATTTTTATATTAGTATGAGATTAATATTTAAAAGAATTATATAAAAAGAAGTTTTAAGTTTTAAGTCAATTGTGACATATACGAATAAAACATAATATGATATTTTTTTAAAAACTCCATATAAATTGCTATATAACAAATATTGTAAATAACTAAATAATTTTAAATAGATAAAGCGTAGGATAATATACTATTACTGTTACAAAATTGCTACTGAATTAAAGAAGCTGCATTATCATGATATAAAAAAAAAAACGTTTCCTTCGAGCCGGATTTGAACCAGCGACCTATGGATTTCTTCTGAATGGAGCTCTAAACCTCTACAGTCCACCGCTCTACCAACTGAGCTATCGAAGGCTTATGATGAAGACAACTTAAATAAGCCAGATCTTGTCAGAGATGTTGTCTATAGCTATCAAAATCAAATATTAATACGTTACGTCTTATATATTTAAATTATAGACAATATAATGTAAAATAAAATATTCTTCAAGTCAAATATAAGTTAATGAAATATGGATATATATTTTAGGAAAATAATCAATTACAGTCTACCGTTCTATGAAGCTATTGAAGATATAGAAAATACATGTATGTGGCCTGTAAAAGGATGAATAACAATCTGTTCCGCTCTCATCAACGTTGCATAGGATATTAAATACTTTTAAAAGGAAATTCTTGGAAGAAAAATAGTGAAAAAATTCCTCCGAGTCGGATTGAAACCATTGGATGGCTATATTTAAATATGAGCAATTACAATCCACATTCTATTGAGAGTATAAGAGATAATACGTATATACAGGACATTTCAGAAATAGGTAGTCAAACTTTATGAATATATTTTACTCACTGTAAAGGTGAAAAAAATCATGTGAATTGCATGGGACTTAAAAATACGTTCTTTCTGAGTATGTTCGTATGACTTTTTTAATACTTATTATGTGTAAAATATGCTACTAAAGTTTGGCCATTTGTTTATAAAATATCCCATATTAGCTCCATAAAGAAGACTGTAATATCAAATCTATATCTTGAAAAATAAAAATAAAATAAAATAGAATTGATAAACAAATTGATATATCTCAAACAATTTTTCAAATTGAGTTTAACGTGGGTAATCTATGAGTATAATACGTTTAGAAAAAATATTCCATTAGAAGACACAATTTTATTTATGTGAAATAATTCCCATATGATTAAAATGCAGATAATAAAAAACAATTAAAGAGAAAATAAAAATAGAAATCAAGAAACAAGATATGTTTCCAGCAAAAATTAAATAATTTTTCTTAAATGGATAATCCAATTAGATTAAATTTAACAAGTATTTGAAACTCGACTTTCAAAATTTGTAGCAAATAATAAAAAAATTTCCTTCGAGCCGGATTTGAACCAGCGACCTATGGATGTCTCTTTTTGCATAAACAATTAAACAACTACAGTCCACCGCTCTACCAACTGAGCTATCGAAGGCTGTTGTTAATTGCGTTTAATTTCGCCATCATAATTGACAAAAAAAAAACCAGATAGCCTCGAGTGTGTCAGCACGCGTGGACCTGTGTAGAAATCGGCGATAAATGCATTTGCAAAACAGCGACGTAAATTTACGACATTGTCGCAGCGGCGATAATCGCTTCTTGCTCGACTCGGCGTGTTCCGGTGCGTTATCGCGATAAATTAATGTAACGCTGTCGACGTAAGACAGGTAGAGAGCGTAATAATAAACCGTATCCCGCTACTGGCGTTACACGAGCGTTCCGCATGGACGAGCGAAATTCTCTTTCCATGCACTCCGATCCCGTCGAATCGCGGGACCGATTATTCGAGCCAAACAACGGGGATAATTGTGTGAAGCCGCCATTTCCGAGGACAGGGACAAATTGTCAGGTAGAACCCCCCCCCCCCCCCCGCGGCATGTGACCAATTCGACTTGGTGGAAAATCCCGCGGCGGTAAAATCCGCCCCCGGCAAGGGAAAATCTAATCTCGATGGAAAGTGATTATGCAGATTTCGTGGCAAAGGCGAGCATGGCTGGAAGCGTTTTCACCAGCGCGGTAGAGAACCAGCTGCTCGAAAATACCGAACAAGTTTAGCTGCCGCGCGCGACCTCGTTAATCCATTCCCTTTCAACTTTTTCCCGGTGTTTAATTGCGCTTTATCATGTTCATCTGACTTAATTAACGTACTACTTTGTTCATTGTTTGTCGTTGAAAGACGGAGCATGCCCGCGGATCCCGCTTCGCGGGCCTTCATCGCTGAATCGGTAGTTCGAAATCTCCGAGTAAGCTGCATATCGTACTTGCCACACCTCGTCGTATTACCCACGCACATTCCGTCCGCTTTCCTTCGAGAAGAGATTCCGCGGCGTGCGAGTTGTCTCCGGAAAAACGGACAACTAATGGACAGTTGGCTATTGAGATGACAGCGTTGCAATAGGGAAAGCATTTCACCGTTCGCGTTTCAACCGCTCTTCCGGCTGGACCCAAGGCTTCCTCTCAGACAAACAAGGACGCGACCGGAAGATCGATCGAGCGATCGCTGCCACGGCGAAGTGCATTACACGACCTCGAGACCGAGCTCGTCAGTGTCACGAGAGCGCAAATTTCTCGCGATCGATCGAGCGGCGCTGGCCTTGTTATCGGCTTTGCTCCGCGGGTTCTTTCATTTCCAATATTTCCATGCGTTTTAATGGCGATCGAGACGCGATATCGGAAGAATTTTCACAGTGAAAGGCATGAGAGCGTGCCGTTTGCGACCCGAGACTTATGCGACTGCCGCAGTTCGTTAATGGGCTCACGATTGATATCTCTATTTAACTTCGCAATATCTTTAGATGGTGGAAAAGATAATTAATTCAACTTTTCTTAATTAACCCATTCGTACTTCGAGATGCGAGCGTATCTAATTTTTTGTATTGGTATATGCGTACATTTATATTAACGGAAGAATTTATCGACATTATATTCGTAGATCGTTACCAGATATTACAGACATATATCTCTGTGTGAAGTATCGAGATGTGTGAAGGGATATTTTTATCGACTCACGGATGAAAACAAAATTGGATTCGAGAATGGCACGAGAGAACCTCTCGGCATCTTCCACTGTCGCTTTCAACTTTCAACTCTCTGTAACCATTGCGTCCTCCCCAGTCGACGAGTTCTTCTCTCTCTCTCTCTCTCTTTTTTTTAATGTCACTGAATGTACATCGAAGGTGTAACGGGATACCTATACGTTTATATTACGACACCTCTTATTATCCGCAGGAGGATCTTACGAGAGAGCGACTCGCCAGAATAAGGCGACGCATAATCGCCCGGATTGAATAAAGCACAGAAGCGTCACGCGATTTTCTCAACTACGAATATACGTTCGCATTAGCCGATGAATCACGAACAAAGTGGACTGTGATTGTAACGGATTGTCTCTTCATCATTCTTGCCTGAAGAACTAAATAGTCAAGTACTGCGGTATTAAATAACGCACCGCACGCATAAAAGACATCGCAATCAATTACTTGATAATGATTGCAGTCCTCTCTAGTAGAAGCAAAATTCTAATGACCAAAGATCTATCATCAAAAATATAAATAGCAGACAGGATATTGGCGAAAGAAAATTTAATCTATCTGTCTGAGCGTGCGAGGGGCATAAACGCATCACGAAAATGAAATGCAATTTGCGTCCGAACATAAAACGTCGCGCAAACAGGCGTTGGCGCTAAATCCCTGACCGTAAACGTACCGCACTGTACAGCGAGCCGCGTAACGGGATTTTTCAGTCGCGTCGCCGTCGTTGCGACATCGTCGCATTATTCGCACAAGCGGGGTCATTCTCATACTTATGCACGTACGAGAATATACCGGTCGATCCCGGCGCGGCGCGGCGACGAATCCTCCCGAGATCCGTGCGGATAATACGAAATCCCCCTCCTCATCCCGCCGATCCCCGGCTGCAACACCGACTTCGGCCCTGGATTACATGACGTACGACGTTTGACAGTGAAAGTTCCCGGCGGGACCGTGTTATGTGCCCTCGAGCTGCCATGCAGCGCGTAAATCACCACGTCCGCCCCGTCTTTCGAGGCTCCCAGCCGCGAGGACACCCGATTCCCGAGCTATTAAGTTCGCGAAGTTCCAGAAAATCCACGTCAGCTAAATGAGCGATAGATAAGATCGGCGCGTGTCCCCCCCCCCCCCCCCGAACTCTCAGGGACAGTCTAAACAACGTTCCTATTTATTTTCCTCCTTTTTCTCTCTCGTCCCGTTAACGTCCGCCGACGAAAATAACCGACGCATCGTGAATCTTCTCGTGCTTATCGAGGGAAGCTATTTTCTCATCGTAGAAGTTTATTTCACTCGGCTACGAAGCGATTGCAGAATCTAATCTAATGACAATTTAGATGCAAAGTAGACAAGGGGAAAGCGAGACTTTCTTGAAAACTGAAGCGCTTCTTCGCTCACGCCTCTAATCCTCTTATCACTCTCTCTCCCGTAACATGATATCTTATATAAATCGACCCCAAGCTATCGATTGAGCCTACTTAGAACTTAATCCGTTCACTCGTTATTGAGATTTCAAAATCTTTCGGGTAAAGTAAATGTAACACTTAAGACCTATGTCTGGACACCTTTATCATTTTAATTTTTAAATAACGCGAATTAAAATCGAAGATAAAAATATAATACAAGAAAAATATTTTTATCTTTGATTCTTTGATTTTAATTCGTGTTATAACTTATTCAAGAACTAAAATGATAAAAATGTCCAGACATAGGTACGTGTCCAGGCATTGGTACATTTATCTTACTCGCAACTCGTCGCTCGCGTAAAGACGGGGCGGTCTCGCGCTGCGCGTGTAGTTGGACACTACTATGTCTCTTGATTCTTTAAGATTCGCGTGTTTTTTTCTTTCTTCATCGCTCGAAATGGCGCGAGATCGTAGACTGATTCAGGAAATCGTCAATGATCCAAATCTGCCTGGCGAAGAGCTATGAACTTCGCGGATCGATAGCACGTTCTAGGGACACCCTGACCGCACTCCTCTGCCTCCTCTTGCGCATCGTACTACGGCATCTCCTCAGGGGCAAGGTCGCCCGTTCCCTACCACCGTGGTGTATGTACACGTGTGCACATACATGTGCGCGTACACGCATGTGCACAATTCCATCGATACAAATGGACCTTTTGCACGTGGCCGCGTTCTGCTTCTCTCTCCTTTCTCTCTCTCTATCCCTCTCTCTTTCTTTCTCACTCATTTTCGCTCTACTTTCGGTCCTTCATCCAGGGCACCATGTACCACCTAACCTCGTCCGACCCTGCGGACGAACTGGTGAAAGTGACAAGAGGCAAGGTCGTCCCAGGCCATCAGGGAATTACAAAATCAGGAATTCCACGAAAACCGTGCGACCGGCTCAAGCCACGTATCGGAGCCGGCATTCGATCGTTCGATACGAGGATAACTTGCGCAAGGTATATAAAAATTAAAGATTGAGCATTAAAGAGATACGGCCTTATAAATGCCGATTTGCGAGATATCCGGCAACGCGGAAAACATCTACGCTTTCGTGTCAGCATAAAAATGTAACTCTCTCGGGACCGAATGAACAAATTTCAGTATATTTTAAGTGAAAAATGTTATGTGCCTCGTACAGAATTTATAGCTCTTTCTTTACGTAGAAAAATACGCCGCAAAGTTCGACTGAATGGATATTTAATATTGAATAAATATTACAAATATTTCTGACAGAATGCAATTAGTCAAGTTCACGTGATTAATGTACAAGCTGACCGAAAAAAAAAATGATAGCGCAACTTGCTCCATTTTCCCTTCAGGTGATTTATATCTTCAGTATAAACAATTAAATTTCACCGGCGATTTCTAACGTCGCAGCTCGAAGAGACGCATATCGCTCTTCTTCACGAAAGCGTGACAAGATGGTCACTCATTTGGGTGATTATAAAACGGTTCTAAGATACCTTAGGTGCAGCTGACATTCTGGGAAAATATTGCAATCTCTAATAATAATTGATTGAACGATTATCTTGAGCGAACATCTCGAATCAACTTGTTGCCGCTTATTGTGTATCACAAAATCGACTTTAATCCGCGCGGATGTATCTTCACAATAGCGAAGAAAACGAATTTCGCAATCTTAATAGGTGCACTCAAAATACGAGCGTCGCATATCGTCGCACGTCGCTGAGCGAGACGTAATTAGCGGTGGTTAAGTTACGTGGATATCACGGAGAAATTTGCAGGAATAACGTGAAACCGTCCGTGGCAGATTTCCGGGATGTCAAGTAGATTGCGATCTATGATAGCCGTTTGATCGCACGCGCGACGATCGATCAATAGCTTCCTCGTAGATAAGCATAGTCGTGACACGTTTACGCAAACGACATTGAAGATATACGATTGTGTTTTCCAGCATGAAATACGATTTTCCGGCGTAAACGGAGTAATAAAGAACGAACAATGAAATGTGTGTTAAAAACTAGTACAAAATATTTTTGTATAACTATGTGGAAGTTGATCGATTTTTCTTAATTTACAAATTATTTTTTATTTATATTTAACGGAACAGAAAAAATTTTATTTGAAAAATAAATAATTGCTTATTTTGGTAGGATTTAGCATTTTCACTATTTTTATGTGCTTTAAATCACTTTGACTTCTCTTAAAATGAACATGAAAAGAAGAAGAGGAAAAGAGAAATGTAACGTCAGATTGATCCTTAATTTCTGAGAATACAAGTGTTGCAACCGTGATATGAAGTAATACATAAAGAGAGAGAAGATTACGACACAAATATCTTGATATTTTTTTTCTGCGACTGAAAATTGCTCTTATAAATTTATCGCCCACAGAAAAATCCGCACAGGATCGGCGTAAGACCTTTATATATCTCGCAGCAAAATTAAAACTAGGAACCTTTGTCATATTCTATTAATATTCTGGGCACTCTTTTATTCTTGTTTTTTTTACTCGATAAAATCCGATATGTCATTCTGTTTTTAAGCTGAAGATATGTAAGGTGTACCGGCTTAAACCGGCCCTGTCGACACACTGGCAATACGATCTAGAGGTCGATTTAGAAAGGTGGATCATAAAATTCGGGTCGCTGTATGAACTTTCTTCGAATCGCGCAACCGTTCCTCCTTAGCGACTCTTTCTTAACAGCTTCTCTTGGCCGCGAAAAAGTGCACACAACGCACGTTCCAAAGCCCGGGAGAGCTAATCCTGCTTGTACACACGATAATGGCCGCAGTGACAATATACATTTTCGAAAACATCACTTAACCTTCCACGTAGCAAAATCCTTATGACGCTATTCTTCTTTGTCTCGGAATGACTCGATGCATAATAAGCATCCGGTTGACACGTGAGTCGCATGAGAAGCGATATACGAAACAAGGTGGACAAAATTGACATCAACTTTAACGCTTAACTTTGCAGACTTCCACGAAAAGTAGGAAATAATCAAAGGCTAATAATATAATTAATATAAAGCGCTTAATTAATAAGCATAAATATATAATAGGATTATTATATATATCGGGTTCTCTAAATCCTCCCGCGTGAAATTACAAATGCATCTCAATTGCCTGTAATGCTCCGATTTCTCTGAATGGTAATACGAGTCTCGATTCAGATTCCAACGCAGCGGCGGCTGTCAGAATAGCGGCGTCGCGTACCTCGCGCCAAATACGGCCGTGTCCTTCGCGCGAATGGCGGAAAAATGAAAAGGAACGAATTCCCGGCGTATGACAAATCCGACACGGGTGATTCGAAGAAAGCGCTACTTATGTCTCGACGCATTCTATCGTCGCCAAAGGGAATCGATAGCGCCGCTGGCCGTGAAGCGAATTACGATAAATAACGGAAGGCTGTTTGTGCAAGGTGAACCACCTTCCTTCTCACCTCACAGAACAGATCGGACGACGACGTACCTTTCCAAACAGAATTTCTCTCCTGCGATTCTCTTTCAGAAAGTTTATAACGTCGGAAAAGAAATAATCCCCGCTGGATTATTCCGCGTCCCTGTATACGCGGTGTCCTAGAATCTCTTCCGGCGTTAATTAAAATGTCATTCATATTGAGATCTCTAAAGCGATTTGAAGAAACATCGCGGAAGATAATAAGCAACTTTTTCCTTTTAAAGAGAACCAAATTGCTTTGAAATCCATTATCAAAGGATGCAAACGACCACGTGTTTCGGGACACCACGTATAGACGCGATTCTTCATAATATCATCTTCTTAATTAACTCCCTCGCGAAACGTGCGACTCGTGATATTAGCTCCGGGCTGGGTAATTATCGGCGCGATGTGCCACGAGAGTTAATCTCAATATAAAGTTTTCTATTTAATAGGATGCCGATGAGAGAGGGGAAAGAATAAATTCCGCTGTCGACTTGGATGAGATTTTACAAGGAAACGGCTGATAATTTATTTCGTTGCGTTCTCTTGTTGAACTGTTCCCCGTAATGCGCACTTTCTGCATTACATTAAAATCGCGATCGTCGATATACCATTATCAGTGACGCGTTCGAGTAGAATATTTTAAGAGAAAATTTATTATTGAAATCTCTTCTTCGACGATCTATATCTTGCGTATACATGAAAGTATACTTTTCTCGTTAATGTATTTTTCTAATTTATTTCATCTCAGAATTATACTTGAAAACAAGCTTTTATCGTCCGTCGGGACATCCTCTTGCGACAAACATTTTCTCTTTCCAAAACTTTAGATTGCGTTGCGAAAGATAGAAAGAAAGAGAAGACTTTATATAATATATTATAATCTTCTCTTTCTAAAAAAAAATATATTATATATTTTTTAGATATTAATGTTTAAACAGTTTCTTCGTCGATCGAGAAGCGAAGCGGAAGGTTGCAGTCACAAGGTGAGCCGCTTTCGTTCCTGTGCGATGATTTTGCAATTAAATTGCCTGTTCAAACGAGAAATGATTCAACTCAACCGTACGTGTAGTCTTTCTCATATTCCAAGAAACTTAATTAAGATTAGAGTTGTCATTTAAAAGGCCATTTATATATCAAATTAAGCATTTAGTGAATTACCTTGTCAGCAGTGTAGGTACGAATTAACGTTAAAAATCGAGAAGAAAATAGGAAGAATTGTCATTCATATTCACGAGGATGAAAGGGTTTATTGGAGAAATTCTCCCAATATCGTCGATAGTTTTGACACTTCGGCGGAAAGATTCGCCCGATTACTTCGCCTTCGCCTTTTTCCTCGTCGGAAAGCGTCGGTGTCTTCGATGGGAAAGTCTGGATAAGGCGAGCCGCACGGCAGCGCATAACGACCGCGAGGAGAGAGAAGCGTTTCGAAATACGAGATGCGCATAATTATGCGCGCCTACTTAGGTGCATCGGGAATGCAGCGACGTCTCCCCCGTTTTTCTGGCACGCCCTCGTGGCCGTGTCGTTTCTACCTTTCAATCGGCGCTTATAGGGTTTTTTTTTTCTTTTATTTCTCATAGGAACGAACCACAGCGGCATCCGCCGCGCCGTCTTCGGCCGCTGCCGCGCCGCCGCGTCGTCTCTCGGCGAACAAAGCGGGATTCTCCATCGACGAGGAAACTTCGCAGGAGAAATCGCGTCGCACGGACTTCGCGGTTTCGCCTCAGACTTCGACCATTATGTATTACGTGTAATTGCATGCTTGCACGCGGTTGTGCCTATATAGCTGCAAAATAGATTTCGCACGTAGCGAGTCGCGGTGCGAACATTCCGCGACCTTATTTCGTAACAATTACATCATTACACGTTTTGCAATGTGTATCGAATGAGAGAACGTCAAACGGTCCCGCTGGAAAGCTACCATTTTCGATTTATGTGCACGGCAATCGGTTTTTTGTTTATCATTTGCGTGCGGCAACGCACGATAAACTTGCGGTCTTTTGTGTACGCGTTATTTTCGCAATTGGCGCGTGCGTCAATATTTTAGACATTTACCTTTCAAATTATACTAGAAAATTAATTTCATCACGTCGTTTATATTGAAAGATTTAATTTTGTAAATAAACACAATAATACAAGCGTATTTTCGTACTCGACATGAATTGAATTTTTTTTATACGACGTATGAAAATGTAATGAAAAAAAAAGAAACTCGGATCGTTTTGCGCGTAGCCGATACGCAAGGATAAATCAGGTCAGTTAAGTGATCGTAGATCAAAGCACGATTGAATTCCGGTCACGTGTGGCGGAAGAGGGATTGTTCGTATGATCGACGCATACCAGGGACGACGTGATTTTCACCTTGACCGTGAACAGGTCATTGTCCACTGGTTATTCCGGCATCGCGATATGGTCGACTTTTCGGATCTGTTGGACTATAATTAAAACGCGTCGCACTAGTTAAAATAACTTAATTTACACGCTTTAACTTGAATTATATAAATATATCGCCAATTTATATAATAAATCAGGATCAATTTATATATATAAATACACAATTTATAATAAAATAAATTAGAAAATAGTGCTCCAAACGCGTGAAACTTTCGCTTCCAATATCCTTCAATTTGTACGAAATAGTGTTTAATGAGAGTAATTTAAACACTGATGGATTTCAAGATTATCTATAAATCAAGGGATATCGAAGACGACAGTTTTTCAACGTTGCATTGTTGAATTAAGTTTCATAGATTTGTCACAACTTGTTTGGAAGAGTAATAATTTGCGACGCTATGCTACTTCGAAAATTTAATTTTAGAAGATTTAATACTTTTAACCTTCGAACAACGGAAACTGGGTCAAACTTGACGCGTTACTTATTTTTAAATTAAGACTTGGTTGGATACTTTATCAAAGGGTATCAGAGTTTTTACACATAAAAATAAAAAAGTAGAAAATTAATAAGTCAAAAGTAAATTTTTGCTATTACTAAATTATTTCTTTCAGGTAATAATTAATTATTATGTGTACAAAAAAATAAAAGGCCTTTATTTTCATAATGTGGAAGTTTCAAACAAAAACTCTTTTAAGCGACATAAATTTTAGTTAATTGAATGTAAGTCTCAATTCCTTATCTTTTTTTTTCTTTCGGTTCTTCTTCTTGCTGCAATTTTTGAAAGAACGTACGAAATAAATCAATACATATAAAAGGCTAACATTCGAAAATTAATTTTTCGATGCAGAAATAGGAGTAAACAAAAAATTGGAAATTTGAAAGACTGGAAGTGTTAACAGGTAGTCAAGAGCGATAATAATCTGATGGAAAGACGCGAGAAGTGTTTAACGATAGAAAACCTGCTCTCACCGGAAAGTATGAAAAAAAAACCCGGAATCAATGTGTCACAGCAGGTTTGAAGCTTCAGTCGTCAAGGATTTCGTGTATCTGAATTTAGAAAGGCAAAGAGTCATAAATAGCATTAAAAAATATATATTACTTAATTATGCATGATATTTATATGATAAAAATAAGTTATTATTAATTATGACGAGGCTTTGTCAGATGATATATGGCTCCTCAAATTATATTTAAAATATATTTTGGAGTTTAAAAAGAAGCTTACGTTTACCTAAGAATACCTATTTTTATATTCTCTCTCTTTTTAATTATCTTATCGGATATCTAAGATATCGGATTGTAATCGCTAGAATATACATTTCATCAGTTGCAATCTTGCAACTGACCCGCGCGATCTAAGCAACGATGCTTATCGCACCTACAGCGATAATTACCGCATTTCTAATGCAATAATCGAGGTAGCTTGACGCAAAAAACAATGTAAAAAGCGACGAGAGCCGTTCTCCCGATACCTCTCGAGCGACACGCTCTTAAGATCTTTCTGGGAGCACCCGAGGAGTCGAAGGTGAGCCCGCGTCGTTTATCGAGAGATCCGCAGTAGTTCAAGGAGAGAGCGAACAAGAACGTGGCGTATGTAAGAGCGGTCGACGAAAGACAGGATGGTGGGGAAAACACAAGCGAAGAAAAGCTGCAGTTCAGTGCACCGTCGTGGCCGAGGAAAGAAGAGGCTTCGAAATGCCGATTGGCAATTGACATTTATCGCGACCCCCGTGGCCGTCCTAGACGAGATAATGAAAACTCTCTCATCGTCGCCCGGTCTTTCTCTCGCCACGAGTGATTCGCGTTTTGCAATCGATGATAAGTTTAGAAGCTCGAGCACCTGCGATATTTATGGCATTCTATCGAAATGCCTCTCTCAGTCTCGCGAAGCTTCAAATAATGCCTGTTCATAAATCCGCAGACCAACTTGAGTGGGACCAGCGGGAAGCAAGCAGTATAAATGCAAAATCGACATCGAAAGTAACGCCGGCCTTTAAATTCGTAACAACAAACGACGATGTACAGTTAATGCTATTGCTCTCCGCGCGTATGACCTAGAAGAGGCGAATGTGTATCCGAGCGTTCACAATAATTTTTAACCGGCCAGCTACTTTTACCTGGCCAACCGGTCGACCAGTAAAAGATGAGGTCGATCGGATAACGAGGTCTCGTAAGGATAACGAGAAATTACGTTCGGGCTCACCTAGGACACCTCGACAACGGGGCGCGTGTAGGAAGGGGGAGGAACGGAATGGAGAGGCCGACATATACACCGCACGCACATCGCGAACACCACGAAAACTGGTTTCCTGCGCGATTCCCCATTTATTTATTACACGTACGGTGGTGAACGTGTGCCCCCGTCGGCATCCCGACACGTGCATCTCGCCAAGGACTCGGCTCGAGCGCGCATTTAGAAATGCCATTGGGTCCTCACAATGCCCGAGGAAAACCTGGCCGAAATATATGTCGCTGGGATTTCGTGTATTTTATTTTTGCAAAATTCCTAGAAAAATTCACAAAAAAACGAGATGGAATGAATTAAAGTTACACAATCTTACTAGTAATTTTGCAAAATCCTAGGCTCTGTCAGTGAAATTGTGAGTCGAAATTTTTATTAAATTTTTATATTTGTAAATATATTATAAATTATATTCACGAATATAAATATAATTATATAAATTTATATTTATATTTATATTAATAATTTTTATTCATTCCACAATATCCTGGTTTTTGGGCATATTGTACTTCTGCTGCGCTCGCCGAGGAAGAAAAATTCGATGCGTTATATATGCGTTGCATGAAAACAATTATGTCACATAAATTACGCGTGTCTGATAATTATCGATTTATACTACCACTCCGTCTAACGGCTCGAATATATCTTTTTCTCATTGCGTAACAAAAATACGTGCTAGATTGATGCTGATTCCATGCAAATTTTAATCGTTTATAACGGTGACGCTTTTTATGGCTCGCCATCGTGTCATAATTACCGGTGCGACTGAATTCTCCGCAACGTTGTGTAAGCGTAATTCTGGTATCATAAGTCAAACGTTAGTTTCAGCTGGGCAATTATCAAGCAGCGAGAGATCTTCCGCATTAGAGCGAGTTTCATTGTGTGGTTTTTCGTGTCGCTTTCGTGACATCGATACAACGACCTGGCAATACAATTTTGGCTTTTTTTGTATTCTTCAACATTGAAGAAGATCTATATTCTTTTGCGCGTGTCGCGCGGCACGTTCGTAACCTGAATTTGGAATAAACGTCTTTCGCCGTGTCACGACGATGCAAATCCTTCGCGTAATCGTACGCGTCCTGCGATGTTATTTCGCCCGCGACGACACAGATAACCTTTGCTGTGTAAACCGCAAATTTATTGGTCGTCGAGTGGATTATCATTATCGTCTCTAAAGCGCCCCGAAGGTGCGTCTATTAGAATAAGGATCTAGCGACGATCGGATCGCTAGAAAAATAGATGTACTTCTGTGCGTCCCTCCCACATTTAGATACAGCTCGGGAACTTGATTTTAAACGCTACATCGGTGCGCTACATTGTTTCGAGGAAACGCATTTTCGGGGCCGTGGCAATGGATTTCGCTGAAAGGTCAAACGCCTCTCGATACGCGGGAAACTCGCCGCGCCTCACTGCACATGCAAATACTACTCTTCCGGAAGGATTCATCGCGTGGTTACGTACTTAAAGGGATTGAATCATTAACAATTTCACGGAATCGCGAGCAGGCAGTTAATTTCCGTGCGCTAGGAGCGATTCCGCAATCACGCATACGCATGAACGTTACATCTGAAATTATATCTCTCTTGTGCGCGAACGACTTTCCTCTTCCCACGCGCGCGCGGATGTTCCGTTTTCAAGCGGAACTCTCTTTGGGCGCCGTGACGCGTCGCCTTAACGGGGCTATACCTTGAATTTACTTTGTTGAATACCCCGATACTCCTCGATACTGCGCCTTAAAATGCCACTTAAGTGCATCGTCAAGCGTGATTCCCGAATGAAAGTAACGCGGCGCGAGTGACACTTTCTCAGGTTTATGAGTGCAAGGCTTCATTCGCAATCGCTTTCGGGACATCGTAACGTTTTCATGAGGATCATAAAAAGAAGCTTCGTAAAAAAGATTCCGTTTTCACTTCTCGACGTGCGGCGATCAAAGTCACGGCTCGGACCTTGAATAGCGACACACTTGTATTGAAGAGATTATCTCCATTTAATAATCGATGCTCAAACATAAATCTTCTCAGGATTTTAAGTGCTGATTCTCCTAATTCACTTAGGTACCCAAAACAGCGTTATAAATCCAGCTTTTAGATTCTACTATGCAGCATTCCTGATGCGATTCTTGTCCGAAGAAGAAGCTGCTAACCGATTCGCCGAGTTAAAAATGGTTTCCACGTCGGACAAAAGTCGGTGGCACATAAATAAGGAATAAAGAATGGAGCCAGGTAGAAAATAGGATCCGCGTGCAAACGATTAATTTTGCATTCCATCCCACGTTCGAGCCGCGTCTCATCCCTTTAAATCCTAGGTTTTCTCATTTTTCCTTCCATTATTAAAAAGCTCCGTTTTAGAAATTATACTTATAGGTTTTAAGATTATACCATGTTCATGTCTTCCTTCGTCTAAGTCAGATGAAGTTAAAAGTTTCACGAAGAATATTATCATAATAACTATAATAATTATCAATATAATATTGTAACGTCGTCATCGCGCATGTAATAATTTTTCCAGATAAATTCTCAGTGATAGGAATTTAATTACTCATCGATTTTTCGTCTTCTCTGATAAACAGGACCTCACTTCTTTGCTGATGTCCTCCTGAGAGGTGGCAGCACGATCCGGAAGGTGAAAGTCCCACGACGAAGAGGGAAGGAGTGGTGGTGCACATATAGAGGGGCGGAGAGGGCGCGGCTTGTCCAGACGTTCTCTGTCCTGACGACGACGACGATGTCGCCGAAGTTGATATTTCTGCTGGGATCCCTGTGTCTACTCGCCGGTAAGTGCAATCTATTTTATTTACAATTTAACCGTACAAAAATTTCTCGCGTCGCGTCCTTGACGCCTATTCGAGTTGCACCGTTCACAGTCATTAAAGTTGGAGTCCGATTTTTAAATCTCTATTTTAATAAAGTAACTGTGACCGAAGAAGTACAGATATGAATCTTAAAATTATTGGAAATCGTAAGAGTTTGAATATTGCGTAATAAAGTAAAAAAAAGATCCCGTCTGTAGATATTGAAATATTGAAATTGTAAATAAAGATGAGAGAAAATTTTTGAAATTGACGTTGACAGCGCGCATTTAAAAAAAAGACAGAGAGAGAGAGAGAGAGAGAGAGAGAGAGAGAGAGAGAGAGAGAGAGAGAGAGAGAGAGAGAGAGAGAGAGAGAGAGAAATAAAACCTACTTTGGAGAACCCCACTGTCGCTTTCCCCTCCCCCGTTGCCCTGACATTTTCAAGACTTTCTACTTCTACCGGAGTTCACCGACCCCTCCTTCGATCCGCGATCGCGAAGCGCACGTTCGTGTCGTGAACCGATCGTGACATTTTCAACGATTAATCGAATTCACCTCCGCTTTGTCCCCGTGCGAAATGTCACATTCAATTCCGCTTTGAAGTCCATCTTTGATCACGCCACAATTGATCCTAATATCTACTACAACGTTTATTATCATCTACGAAAATTTTCATTAAAGATTTTCGAAAGCTTCAACGCATAAGTTATTTAAAAATTAGGACGACCTTTATCCAAGAATCCTTACTACTGAATTCTGCAACATAATTTATACAATTTCTAAGAAATTTTATTATTATTAAACGTCGTGACTGTCACGCGAAGAAGCTATAAATTGAATTTAATAGAAAGTGAATGATGTGACTCATTCGTGACGCAAAATGAGCATTATTAATCAGTAAATCATATTTCTGTCCGCAGGGACGCAGGTCAGAGCGCAAGATGACGAAGGCGGCGACGGGGACGCGAACGCCGAGGAGCTTTGTCAGGACAGGCCGGGCGACGAATACTTTCGCTTGAGCGTTGAAGGAGACTGTCGTGATGTCGTGAGGTAAGTCGCGCCGTATTATTTCATCCGCGAATACAGGATCGGATCGAGCCAGTTCAGTGCAGCACCGTCCCCGAGCAGAACAATATTACATAAACTTATACTATTTCACGCAAAAAGTAATAAAAAAATTCAAGCACCGGTTTTCCAAGCACTTGAAGAACACCGGCAAGTTGTCTCCGCGCTTTACATGATTATAATTATATCGTCTTATGTAATGCGTTTAATTTACAGCGACCGCGGGTGAATGGAATCGCGTAAGGTGAATCGGGTTTTTAATAAAAAAAAAGCTAGCTCGCTGACTCACTTCCGCCTGTACCTCGACTTATATCACTGACTCTACCGGTCGCCAGGAAGCAGACTTGTCAGACTCAATCACTATGTACTTTCCCCGGATCGCGCCGGTTCTAATCTTGTTAATTTAATCCTATTCGCCCACTTTTATTCACATATATATATTCAAGAGAACTTTGCTTAAAATTATTAATTGCCCGTTAAAAGAACGCAGGAAGCGAGACGCATGCGACATTTTGGTTATCTCTCGTTCGGCACCATGACAGAGAATGTATAAGCTCCAAGGGCACCCGGTTTTGATAGAACGCATAATAAATATTCCGGAATGCAGATGACGTCGATGACAATAAGTCATCGGTTGGTAAAAATAACGTCAATCGTTTTATTCATTGATCCAGGATGTGACTGATCAAGAATGCTTCGATCAAATTTTCCAGGACTCAAGGCGATCTGGTAGATGCAGCCCCGAGACCAGTTTAACATTTCTCTTGCCATTTGATATTTTTTATAATCGACACGAATAAGCTTTCCTTTATCGCATTCCTAATACAGCAATCATCGTGCCTTCGTTTATTCAACGACTTTCGTTCACGCGAGTACGATCGGCAAAACCTAAAATCATATCAGCGGAATACAATAGAAGCGCATAAACTCTATATTACTCATATTACGTCGCAACAATGGCTCAACGCGTAACGCCCGTTTATAATATGTCGATGCACATATACTTGCTTGTTGTAAACGTATTGTTTCATCTCTATTGTATTTCGCGCTTAATTATTTTGCGAATCGAAGGGAAATTCGAAATTACTGCTCACGTTCGAGGCTACTGCAAGGTGCGTGCGAAAAGATTTTCGATATGAGAATGATCTTAGGTGCGACAAAGCCACCGAGATCGGGGTGACCAGGCTGGCGACGGTGCGGTGCCCCACGGGTCTCGCGTTCGACATCGAGCGGCAGACCTGCGACTGGAAGACGAACGTGAAGAACTGCGATCAGCTCGAGAGTAAGCGAACGTCACGTCTTTTTCCCTAGTTTAGACTCACGCAGGCACCCTTTGTTTTCTGTCCCGGCTCCGGCAGGTGTACAAGGTCCGGCCTGAAGCAAATCACGTGTCCCAGCGGACTGGCCTTTGACTTGGACAAACAGACCTGCGACTGGAAGGGCAAAGTCACCAACTGTGACAAGCTCGAGAGTAAGTCGGAGAATCGGCGATGGCGACCGGCCAATCTCGCCGGTCAGATCGCCGATTCCCCTCGTAGACTCGCAACGTAGCACGCACCGTTCGTATCATTAGCAACTAACGCATGATACCGTTTTCACGCACCTTACGCAGCCTCGCATCCACGATGCGCAGCGACCCTGAACGTCTCTGAACGCTCATCGAGAGGTATCGAATAAAGGATGAAATAGAGATACCGTTTTTGGAAATGAAATTTTCTCAAATTGCTCGAAAGTCTTCGCGATCGATCACGATTTTGTTCCGATAACGCCGTTATCCAATTACGAGCAAGAAGTCGCTTCTTTTAATCGCGATACGAGACATTGCGCAACCGTTTTTTCGTTACGTAAGCAACGTGGCTCGAAAAAGCCAACTATGCGAAACTTTCCAACGACGCGCGAATGCCATTAAACCGGAAAGCGCGCATTAACACGACGACGGGATTCGACGCGAGATTGATCGCGAGTGAGGAAACAAGGGGGGGGGGGGGGAATTTGTACTTTCAGAGCGGAGAGCGATTAACGATCGAAAATGCCCGGGTCCCCGATACTTTCGAGAGACGTTTCTCGCCCGCCGCGCCGCGGGGATTTCTCGCCCGACCACTTTCGTCCTGAAGCTCGAGGCGAGTCTCGATGGGGGATTGGTTTCGATTTTCAACGAAAGTATCGGGGCCCAGCGGGGGCTCCATTCTATGCCTCATCGTTTCGAGCGAAACGAAAACGTTTCAGAGACGCGATGGTCGTGAAAACATCGAGCGGCTAACCCAGTTTCGAATCCTCGAAACTATCTCCCCGTATATTTTTCTCATGCAATTTCCACGACTCACCGCGCATATGACTAACAAAACTGCACTTTCCAATGGAGTTGGACGAAGAGACCAGTGTTCTCGATTCCGTTCCGGTTTAATAGTCCACCGTCCTCGTTTCAACTATTTAGAAGATGGTTATTAAATATTTTATACGCGTATCAGTTAACTTTTCTTTTCTTTATAATCACGTTGAGAATTCCTTCTGCTGAAGAATCTCTCTTTTCACGGAAGGCAATTTCAACTCACGCTAATTCTCCCTCGCCGCAATTGAGTTAACCAAACGTTTAATGTGATATTTGATTCTTGCGGTTTCGTCCAATTTTTTACTGGACTTGCTGTCAGCTTAACGTCGGTCTGTCGTCAAATCGTTAACACTATGTTGCGTGCCGGTGTGCACGCGGAAGACTATTACGCTTCCGCGTTACGACACTGTTCCCTTGTGAGCGGCGATAACCGGTAGCGAAAATATTTATCTCGCGCGAACGTATATTAGACATATCTCGTTTAACGACCGCAGAGGCATTTACTTTTGAGTGACGGCGTTCGAAGTTGGTTACTGAGTAAGCGGATCTCGCGCTAAGTGATTTCCGCTGTAAAAGATCACGGGGGGGGGGGGGGAGGAGAGCAACGTTTGCGCAAAGACGTGCATAAAGTCACATGTTGCAATTCGCGCATTGATAATCTCTCCACTTCGGGTATAATCATGATTTTTGCCACCGGTGTTTCAAAACGTAATTCCATTTAACGCACCGCTGCGTTCGATTCTCATTCCACTGAGTACGAACTTTGTGTTTAGATAAATTAATTCTGATACCTCGAACGGCCATCAGATAAACTTTAAAAGAAGTCAGTCGATTAATTAATGCACATTAGTATTAGAACATAATCGCGGTATTTATTTCGCATCATACGTTACCGCCAACGATGCAAATTTCAAATGTCACGAGTCTTTCAACGTCTTTCTCTGCAGTTTTGAATACGAGTCAACATTGGCACGCAATAATTTTCTAACATTTAGCGATCTCCCTTCTCCCCCCAATTCGCTCCAGGTACGAGGTTTCACGTATTCGTTCGCCGATCTTTCTCTCTACATCCAGATCGGTTTCGCTTCGGCGATCTGGCCTCCTTTACAGGAGTAGCTCCTCGCTACTCGGTCAGCCGTCTGACCGGCTCGCTTTTACTACTGAAGTCTCGCGCGCGATCAGTCCGATCGTTAATCTCATTGAGAGAGAGACTCCTCTTTCGCCAGTAATTCTCGTCTCTCACGACCGTCAGACGGCGAGAAATGGTAACGCGACTTTTTCACGTCCATTTTCCGTAATTTCAATGTCTGTTGCAGCTGTCGATCGGTAAACAGGATGTCGCATACTTTCCTTTGATCACAATTACGGTAATTAAGCTAAAAGGTGTAGGAAACAAAAATCATCGATTTCCAAGCGACAGAAGAATCCACACATGGAGAGTTTTAACAAATTGAATCTTCACGAATGCGAGTTAATAACAAAAAGAGATGACGTTATTCATTTCACGTTTCATCAATTAATTCTGAAAATCGCGATATCATCAAACACGCCAAATTCCTCCATGCCCACGCTGCTTTATACTCTAATTTCATTTTGCAATAGTTATTCTCGCTCCTCTAGTTTCGCTCGCACCGCATCACATTTCCAAAGCTCATTTTTTTCTCTCTCTTTCTTTCTCTCTGCCTCTCTCATTCTCTCATACACACGAATAACGGCTTGCGTGCATCGCTGCCAGTCGACGAGGCAGACAAATGCCGAGTCAAAGTTTATCTTTTGGAGTCGCCGTCGAGCGAAAGATAAACAGTCTTCCTGCGAAAACCGGTAAAGAGGTTGCAGGACGAGCCGTATACATTTTACCCTTTTGTGGATAATGAAACGAGAAGCTTTGAGAAGCGTTGACCGACCGACAAAATGCGCACTTTGTAGTGGACGGCAAATGTAAAAAAAATAAAAAACTGGAGGACGAAAATAAAAGGGGACGACAAACGAGACGAGACGAAAGCCATTCCGACGGAGGATCAAAATAAGAAAAAAGAAACTCGGAGGGCAGTGGCGTAGGAACGAGCACGTCTGTCAAGGCGTTCTCTTCTCCGAAAGAATTGCGAGAGCTCGAAATCCTTGAGCTATCTGTATATATACATATGTGGATATACTCCGCCACCACGCGTTAAAAAAATACACAGAGTAGAGATTTAATATGTTACTGTGTTCGCTAGGGTAGACAAGGTAGGCTGCGGAAATTGGGTGGCACGAATTAATTCAGCACGACCTCCCCCCAGCTTAATCGTTTTATCTTGCAGCTTCGTATTTTCGCCAAGTCTATTATGTAGAACGACACACGGTTCCTACGCTGCTGCGTGTAAATAAACGGGGAACAGTCGCATTCGGGCCTTGATTACACCTGTAGCTGGTCACGTGAATTACTTAGAGCACCAACAGCAGTTAGAATTTCATATTCAGTAGATAGCCATAAAGTGCCCGTTACGAAAAATCTTAATTACCTTGATTATACCTTGATTATAGCTTGATTATGTCTATAGTTCTTCACGTGAATTACGTGGAGCATGATAACGATAACAATCTCACACAATATTCGGTAACCTGCCTTAAACCATTTATTACGAGATCTTTCATCTATTTTGGTATAATTAATGATATCGATTTAGTTTGAATCAATACTTAATAAAGAAAATAGCGCTTTGAACGGTAATTGATATACGTTATGGTCGATTGATTGAAAGCGCAATAAGTGTATATTGTACTGGGCATTCTATGGTTATTCTATTGATATTCGATGGATTCCTATACACCTGCTCAATATTTTGGATGGTAGTCAATTTGTGGACGAGCGTCTAACGGAGATTGCGTTTTACAGAGCCGCGTAAGGTCTTGCCCATCCTCAAGACCGACGAACCCATTTGCCCGGAGGGGAAATTGTCGTGCGGTAACGGCGAATGCGTCGACAAGGAACTCTTCTGTAATGGCAAGCCCGACTGCAAGGACGAGTCCGACGAGAACGCCTGCAGTAAGTGTTGCAACGTACAATACTACGTGCGCCTACTGTGATCGTGTGATGTTAACACGAGCCGATCCCACATTTGGATTACAATCATGTTGCGCAATAGAATCGGCGTCGAGCGTAATTATTAAGCTATTGAAGTGGATGTATAATGATGTCTTTAATAACTTCAGTATCAAAAGACGGCTCGACACGTGTATAACGGCGCTTTAAGTTAAATTCTTCTTAAGTAAAGAAATTATTTTAATATTCTTAATCAATACATGTTATTGAAAAGAACATCCGTGTTACAGCCGTGGAGACCGATCCCAATCGCGCACCGGATTGCGATCCCACGCAATGCGTCCTGCCCGATTGCTACTGTTCGGCCGATGGCACCCGTATACCCGGCAACATCGATCCCCAGCAAGTACCGCAAATGATCACGATCACTTTCAACGGCGCCGTGAACGTGGACAATATCGATCTCTACGAGGAGATCTTCAACGGGCAACGACAGAACCCGAACGGCTGCCAGATTCGCGGTACATTCTTCGTTTCTCATAAGTACACCAACTATTCGGCGGTGCAGGATCTTCATCGACGCGGTCACGAGATCTCGGTATTCTCGTTAACGCACAAGGAGGACCCGCAATATTGGAGCCAGGGTTCGTACGACGACTGGCTGGCGGAGATGGCCGGCGCCAGGCTGATCATCGAGCGTTTCGCCAACATCACCGATGGCTCCATCATCGGCGTGCGGGCGCCCTACCTCAGGGTCGGCGGTAACAAGCAGTTCGAGATGATGGCCGATCAGTTCTTCGTGTACGACGCCTCCATCACCGCGTCTCTGGGGCGCGTGCCAATTTGGCCGTACACGTTGTACTTCAGGATGCCGCACAAGTGCAACGGCAACGGCGGTTTGTGCCCGTCGAGGTCGCATCCAGTCTGGGAGATGGTGATGAACGAGCTGGACCGCAGGGACGACCCCACCTTCGACGAGTCCCTGCCGGGTTGTCACATGGTCGACTCCTGCTCCAACATTCAGACCGGCGAGCAATTCGCTCGTCTGCTCCGACACAACTTCAACAGGCATTTCAACACCAACCGAGCGCCACTCGGTCTTCACTTCCACGCGTCCTGGCTGAAGAGCAAGAAGGAGTATAAGGATGAGCTAATCAAGTTTATTGAGGAGATGATCGCCAGGAGCGACGTGTACTTCATTACTATGGTTCAGGTGAGAGATCGAGCTTGCATTATTGACAATGATTGATGCATTCGTCATGCGTTAAAAATCCAAATTTTCACATCTCGTTTCTCTTCCAGGTGATTAAGTGGATGCAGCAGCCCACTGAGCTGTCCGCGCTTAGAGATTTCCAGGACTGGAAGGAGACCTGTGACGAAAAGGGTCTACCTTACTGCTCGTTGCCCAACGCCTGCCCTCTGACGACCAGAGAGCTGCCCGGCGAGACCCTGCGTCTCTTCACCTGCATGGAGTGCCCCAACAACTATCCGTGGCTGCTGGATCCGACCGGCGACGGCTTCTCCGCGAGAAAGTGATCTTATTATCCGCGAGACGAGCAACGCGCCGACGCGTCGACCGGCCGTGCGATCCGGTTATCAAAGATCGATCATTTTTCCGGCAAGTCCGGAAATCCACGTCGGATAAAAATGTGGTAATCGACCACGGCGCGAAACGAGGGCGCAGCTCTGAAAGACATGGAGAAAGCAATCGGGCGACGGGCGCGTTGAGGCGCGAGATTTCGGCGTGGAGATCCCGGAATCGTCTTATCACACAATTAGAAAGCGGTCACACGCTTGAAGATCGAGCCGTAATACTAATATTAAAGTGGAGCAAAGCGCGTCTCTGCTTTCGCGAGGGAAAACGCACCACGCCCGGTTTCTCTTCCGCGCCTATAACTATTATTATTATTTATGTAAATTAGAATCGGTAAAATCGCACATCGCCGCATGCGGTCGCGAGGATGGTCGCGTATCGATTTCTCGTAGGAAATGCCATCGCGTACGATCGCCGACGAAAACTCGCGGGAAAAAGCTCTTCTCTTTTCTATCCGTGTGACGAGAGCGGTGAGCTACAGTCTTAAGATGCGACTCTTGAAAATCGATGCTCGACGAGAACGAGACAATCCCGCAAACATCCTACTTGTACATACCACCGGATCCTTGCCCCCCCCCCCCCCCAATTCTCGTTCTTGTTGTTTTCTGGAGACTTATATACGATAACAGAACCTCGCGACCGGTGAAGCGAAAGACGAAAAACTAAATGTACCATCCCGTGCCTATCTGAACATGTACTCCTTAGAATTTAAGCAACGCGCGACATTCTATAAGTACATAATTTTTAGTCCTTATAATTTCTCCGAATAAAAACTGTACGTACAAAAATAATATGTGGGTATTACATACTAACTGTCCCGCAATCATACAATATATCTTATAATCGCTATAATATAATAATAATTATATCAAAAGATCCTGTAATAAAGATCATAATACTGATATGATGCTCTATCAGTCAAAAAATTAAATAATATCGCATAAAATTTACAAGTTTAAACCAGTAATTGAATGTTTAAATCTAAATATCTACTATAAAAATCTTTAAGATTGATTTTTGCATCATATTATATAACATTTAATTCTGCAAGAATGTAGAAATTAATTCTAATTTCTGAATTTTAAGAAATTGGTTTTAACTTCTGCATGTTAAGGAATTAATTTTATGTTTGATTTAGCCGTCGTATATATGCAATATTTAGCTTCCCTTTCAGGATATTATTAGGCACGACAAGGTCATCATAGAAAGGACTTATTAAAATTAGGTAAAAAAGGGGCTTACATTGTCTAAAAAAAAAAAATAATAATAAAAAGTGCATTGCTGCTACGAAATATAAGCGAAATAATTTAATATATTAAGATAATTATCAAATTTATTTTTATTTTACTTATTTTCTTAAATATCATGCTCTTTCTTTATTAATATTTACTAGCACTTTTTCTGTTGAATAATATTTATTAACAATTAATATTTTTAAGAAACAACGCTATTTTTGCTGAAGAAAAATATATACAGCCTGACAGCCTTTATATTTTTAATACACTTTCTTAGGCACTTATTTCTAATATTTTTGTTTATAGTAGTTTTTTATACCTTATGATTCAGTATTTTATTCCCTGCCTTACTGTACTATACATACATACATACATTTTATAATACATATCTAGCGAGCATATGCTTTTCTGGAATGCAAAACGTAGAAAATCCATTTATTTATCTAGAATATAGATCAAAATGTCGCTTTTTCGAGTTATAACGTTTTGAAAATCCAGTGTACGTGCACAATTTATGAATGAACGTGGCATGCATGTGTACGTGCATACATGTAGCACGTGCTTACTGCACTACTTCGACCAGCTGATCAGCTAATCGGTAGTCACATGCTTCATGATTAAAGGAGCGAGCCGGCGATATTCATCCCTAGATCAAGATTACAGATCGATATATAATCGTCTATATATTTTTGCACAGAAAAATTACAGCAAGCTGCATCTGATCTCATTTTAAAGCGGATGCATTAAATCTAACATTAACTTAAAGAACAAAATATATTATATTTTGATCAAAAAAAGAATTTATATAAATTAATTTATTATTAAAAATTAATGTATTACTAATACTTTTTGTATGTGTTAAATATGATAAAAATACATAAAAAAAAAGATTACAAAAGCGTCAAGGAAATGTTTTCATGGTATTATTAATATTGTGCACGACAAAATACAAAGTTGTAAGCTTGTTCGCGCTGAGCTATACATCCTATCTAATTTCTTAATTTATGAGAGCATATATATAATACTGTCTTCATAAATTCTGACTCACCAATCCGATGCGCAACAGGCGGAGTTATTCAGCCACGTAGCTACGATGATACTGTAACATACAAACATAAGATTTAAATTAAAGAAGCGCTCAAAATAATCAACATTTCAAAAAATAATTCTTAATTCATTATATTGGCCTCTAAAAGTCATTTTTCAATATATATAAAATATTTAGCAAGATAATTATCTGTTTACCGAAAAAGATCTTTACAAGAATAAAATTTTAGATAATTTCTCTGCCTTAATTACTTTTAACTTATCGAAATGAAACGATTCGAATAAATGGAAACGAATTATTAATTTTATGTAGCTAAGAGATGATACTTACCCCAAGGTTGCTCCGCCGGTGCCCGATGTCTCTCTCGGACCTCCTCCTCATCTCAGGACGTCAGTTCTCTTCTCCTCCTCCTCCTCTTACCGCACAGGACACCCGCGAGAAACACTCGCGGATAATAAATTACAATCGCGCGCGGACTAATTATCAATAAAAGTCTTTTTCGCGCGATACTGTACGGCACTCCCGTTTATAAAGCCCATGAGAAGAATATTCCGCCAAATACGCCGTAATATTCTTCAAATAGGCTTTGAAAAAGTCTTTTAGTCCGAATACTTGTACGGCACTCCCGAAACAAACGCGACGAACTGACTGCGGTTCGTTTGTTCAATTAAATCGGCGGACGAAGGGTACGTTAGCTTCCCCGTCTTTGGATTTTTATCCAAGCAGAACGAGAGTTTTGCTTGGGTAAAATCCTCGTACTGGGTACTGGGCCTTCCCACCTCGCCAAGGTCGTACCCATGGGAAGGAAGTACTTTACTCTGTAATATAAAAGCAGATAATATAAAATTAAATTATATATATATACATATAAATATGAGATATTTCCCAAAATATTTTCACATTTTCTAACATAAATTTTTCTTAATTTATGAGAGCATATATATAATACTGTCTTCATGAATCTTATGTGACTTTTTATGTCTATAGCGCAGAGAAATGATCAAAAGATACCTAAGCTAAACTGATAAATTAGCACTCTATTTTTAGTGTTGGACAAATATGTAATCTAAAGCTAATGTATATGAGTTGGAAAATCTAACATATAAATTATGTAGGAAAAAATTATTTTTCACAACACCTCCACGGAAAGTTCGACTTTCCATGTCTGTAGAGGCTAACATAAGAGCAATATCCATAGTACGATATTTAAGATCGTCTTGAGTCAGATGTTAAGTGATCTTGAGATTCCATAATGCAGCAAAATATTTCTCTCAAGATCGTACTTGAAATAATCTGAAATACGAGAATGTGAATGTTGTTCAATTTCATTTAAAGAAACAAATTAAATAACATAACTCTATATATCCATTACTATACATTCACTATCGATAAATATAATCAAATTAAATATATATTCTTTATTATATTTTATATTATTTCAATAATTGGATTGACTAATTCGGTTTAATAATCTACGATTTATTAAATCTAATTTTAAATTTTACATTTTATTTTTTAATTCTTAATTAAAAATTAAAAATTAAAAATTTTTTTTTACTTTTTAATTTTTTAAATTTGTTTTAATTTCTTAAAATTATACTCTGCTATATTATTTATTCTTTAATTTATCTGTTCTTAAAGTATAAACAAAAGTGATTTGTACATAAAATTCTTAAAATATAGAAACATTTTCACAAGAAGCCGCTACTTTCTACAATGAGTGTAATAACAATAATTTAGTAATCAACTTCACTGTGCACGTGCCAGCTGTTTATTCAAGATACCGGATTTTTGCTTTTACATACGTACATATATAAATGCGTACAACTATCTTGCGTTAAATTCTGCTAACAGCACCATGACTAGCAGTTGCATACAATTTTCCGACATAGTTGGATTCGTGGTTATTGTTTGAAGCGTGGTGATTTCAATTTCAATATATACATATTACATATATTCTTGGAAGTAATTCTCACGAAAACCATTGCAAGTGATTCGTGAATAGGCTCGTAACTGTATGGACAAAATTATGTTTAAAGAAATCAAGAATCAAAAACGTGTAAAAAATAGTTTTTGTTACAAACTATTATATATCATATTTTTATAAGATATAAATAAAATTGTACTTTATAAAATGTGCGCAATTTGACAAAACAACGCTTATGCTGCACTTATTATGTATTTAAAATTTATTTAACTTTTTGCAATTTTATTTTTTAAAGTACGTTTTATATATGTTGATTATATTGAAGAAAATTTTATTATACATCGGAACAGTTAAATGATATTAATGAAAGCATCTCATATAAAATGTAAAAAAACCCCTTTTAATTATTTGAATAAATTTCTCAGTTAAAAGATTCAATGTAAAATGTATGTACCTATAATGCATGTATACACGTGTGCACAGATAAAATTTCTTCGTTTAGTCATTGTAATCATTAAAATACGACAGTCAGCGTAATTTTCTTGGTGCCGTTTTCTTAAACAATTATCTCCTCCTCCTGTGTCAGATACGTACTCATATTCAATGTTAATAGAATGTCCCTCTTCTACGTGTTTCTTGCTCACATTTATCCTTGCGCGCATTTTCTTATCTCAGTCGTGGTACGGTTGTGGTCCCGTTTACCACGAGCACCTACCATATCCCGAGTTATAAAAAACCTGTTAACTTTCGTCAGTTTTTACGCGTTTTGACGAGGAGAATTCTGTGAGAAGCATTCCTTGCGCGGTGAAAAAAAAACTAGTTGATAGACAGGTTGAGAGAGTAATTAACCGGTTTACCTGCAACGGCGATCGAATATCGCAACAGTGATTGAAAATTGTACATTTTTATTTGTTCATTTGCAAGTGAAGAAATTAGATAAATTGAAAAATATTTCCCGCTGTGCTTAGAAACATCAGTAAGATGACGCGACGAAACAAAGACTACCTTGAAGATATGTTGAACATGTCGGATCTCACTAATAACTGCCAAAACGAAATCCCCGAATTCTTCGCAGGATGCAACGTCTTGATAACCGGTGGATCTGGTTTTCTCGGCATTCTTTTAATAGAGAAGTTGTTACGGTAAAAGGATATTTTTATATAAAAGGCTTTGTATAAAAAATCGGATGCAAATAACTTATTAAAATGCATTAATACAATATAAACTGATTTTTAACGTAAGGAATTTTAGTAATGTTCACTTTATTACAAATAATATATTATTAGAATCACAAATTCCGTATAAAACATTACGTTGTTCAATTTTTATCAGATTAAATAGTGATAGAAATTGATCGTTTTTAATAGATTGTATTATCTATATATATATATATATATATATATATATATATATATATATATATATAATTCAATGTTCCGACTGACTCATCAACACCCAGTCCAAACCTCTAAACCTAGAAACATGAAATTCGAGGAGTATATTTCTTCCATGACGTAAGCACTCACTAAGAAGGAATTTTTAAAAATTCGACCCCTAAGGGGGTGAAAAGGGGTAAAATGTGTTTTCACGACTTTCTCAATATCTCTTGGGCCCGATGAGATATCGACTTGATTTTTGCTTACAAAGGTTACCCATACAAGTGCTTAAAAACATAATTCAAGATTTTGCCCTAATCAACCCCTAAAGGGGCAAATCTAAATTCGGGGGTGAATTATAGAATCCTTCGCATACCGTAGCGAACCACGGATGTATCAAGCTAGTATATATATAATATATTGTATATGTTGCAAATTTTACTAAAAATAAATAACATAATTCAAGATTTTGCCCTAATCAACCCCTAAAGGAGCAAATCTAAATTCGGGGGTGAATTATAGAATCCTTCGCATACCGTAGCGAACCACGGATGTATCAAGCTAGTATATATATAATATATTGTATATGTTGCAAATTTTACTAAAAATAAATAACATTTTTAGATGTTGTCCGGATATAGGAAAGCTGTACGTATTCATGAGAGCGAAAAAAGAAAAATCACCTGAACAAAGGATCAGAGAGCATTTTGATAACTCTGTTAGTATATAATATAAATAATATAAATAATAAGTATATAATATATATGTTATAATATAATAATAAATAAAATATTAAATAAATATGCATATAATTAGATTAAAAACGTTTACCATCATATTTTCTCAACTTTTTTTTCAGGTTTATGACAGACTGAAGAAAGAGCAGCCTAACTTTAGTACCAAAATAATAATGATAGAAGCCGATTTAAGCAAGTTGGATCTCGGATTGTCACAGGAAAGTCGAGAACGTCTTTTAGACACAAACGTAATTTTCCACGCGGCAGCGACTGTACGATTTAACGAACCGATTCGAATAGCGGTGAACATAAACGTAAGAGGAACGAAGCAGCTTCTTCTTATCGCGAAAGAAATGCCGAATTTAAAGGTATGTAAAAGAAAGATTATTTTAATCAAGTTTTCAGATTTGTAAAAATTCAACTTACTTAGTTTAAAATATTTTTTAGGCATTCGTTTATGTATCCACTGCATTTGCTCATTGTGTGCACAATTTCATTGAAGAGAGTTATTATCCTCCGCCTATAGAAACGGATAAGATTTTGACCTTACTCGATATTCTAGACGATGAAAAATTGAACAAATTTACACCAACGTAAGTGCCTTTCAATAAAATTAAAAGAGTAAAAGTCGAGTGTTATTCAGGTCACTAGCATGCATTTTATTACATTAATTAACTAACTTATTGCGATGTATTTTTTATAATTGTACGAGCATTATTTTTAATTTCTTACTTTTCTATTCTGCAGTTAATCAAAAAGATAATTTGTCGATAAGAAAATTTGCTAATCGATAAAGAAAATTTGCATGTATTTTTGATTAAAAAATTTCTTATTTATATATTTTTTAATTTTTGTCTCTTATATTACATAATACATATACGCTTATACTTGACGCGAGACACTACTGTATCTGTTCATATAAATACAGATTAATAGGTAAATGGCCGAATTCATATGCATATACAAAGGCGATCGCTGAAGATACTGTTCGACAATACAGTGTCGGAATTCCAACCTGTATCGTACGACCATCGATTGTAACATCAACAGCCGAGGAGCCTGTAGAAGGCTGGATCAACAATGTCTATGGTGCTATGGGTGTAGTCGTGGGGTGTGCCCTAGGTTTGTTACGTACACTGCATATCGATCTTGAAAATGCGGCAGAGATAGTGCCCGCAGATTATGTCATTTCAAATTTCATCGCCGCGAGTTGGGACACTGCTAAAAGAAAGTAAGCTTACACTTCAAAAATCGAATCAAGAAAGTAAAATATCGAAAATCTTTCTAGGAATTTATATAATTTTAAGATTAGATCCTTATATTCTATAACTTTTATTAATATATCCTTCTCTAAACAACAAAATAGTACATACAAGATACATATAACTTTATCATTTATAATACATATTTTTGTTAGAAATACTCTATTGAGCATCGAGAACGCGAATCCGGATGTTCCAGAAACCGAGAGAGCGCCAATTTACAATTACGTGTCGATATGTCAAAATCCTATTACTTGGAGAAGATTCATTAAATTAAATGAACTGTATGGCATGCAGGTACCGAGCATACATTTTCTCTGGTACTATTTTTTTGTCCCCAACAAACATAAATTCGTGCACGATGTCTGTACGATATTTCTGCACCTGATACCTGCTATTATAACCGACACTGTGCTTTTTCTCAGCGGCCGAAAACCCATGTAAGAGATTTACCAAGTTCCTAAAGGCATAAAGCTAGCGCTAGACTATGTGCGATTCGTGCTTCGTAATTCGCAGTTTGCCATTCGCGCCGATTCGCCAGCGGAGCGGTTCTTTGACGAAATCAAAGAGATGAAATTCATCTCATTGATTTTGTCAAAAAACCACTCCGCTGGCGAATCGGCGCGAATAGCGAATCGCGAATCACGAATCGTCCATAGTCTAGCGCCAGCTTAACGAGCACCGCGAATCCCGCAGGATTTAATAAAGTGTAAATTTTCAGGCTAGTAAAGACATATAAGAAGGTAGACAAGTTCAGTTCTGTAATATCGTACTTCTCGACAAGACAATGGCGATTCAGCAACGACGCTGTTGTGAAGCTCTGGAGTCGTGTGAATCCGGCTGATCGACAGATTTTCAATTTCGATATAGATAACTTGACTTGGGATTCATATCTCAGACATATGATGCTTGGTATGCGCGTATATATAGCTAAAGATCCGATGAGTACCTTAGACAAAGGACGAGAGAAATATAGAAAGTGAGTAATTGCTTCTGCACATATCGCTATTGCTTTTCGCCTCATGAAACGTACTTACGATGATTTTTTTTTTCTTTCAGATTGAAGATCGCTCACTATACCCTGTTAACAGTTATCACGATTTTACTAGTATGGGGCTTTATAAGTTTAATAATTCGTATAATGTCATTCTTCTGATCTTGTAGAATTTTGTAACAAATAATTTTTACTTAGTAAAAATTAATTATAATATTAAGAGAAAAGTATATAATAGTAAAAATAAATATTTACATCGTTTACACCTTATTGTCTTCCACATCAACTTTATACGTACGTTGCATTCTCACAGAAAAGAATCAATTAGACAGAAATTTAACAGAAATTGTTTTCTATTCAATCATATGTGAGTAATCATTAACCAACGTCTTTCGTGGTGGTTTTTTGTCACAAAAAATGCAGGGTATATTTCCTTAATGAATCAATTTCTCACGTACATTTCCTTAATGAATCAAAAAGTTTTTACGCGATATATGCAATATGAATAAACTGCATTTTTAACAAGTTGAAGAAGATAAAATTTCATAAAATGTTATATTATTTAACTATAATCACTTTTCAACGTAATATTTCATATCATATAGATACTATAGATCTACTTTATATAATTCTTTCTTGTTTATATAGTTACTGATATTGTGTTCTACATATTTAGTAAATTGATATAATCTTTGATACTTATGTATAAGCATCTCATTTTTATTAAATTAAATTATTAAATTTATTACGAAAAATATTACCCCAGCCAGGATTCGAACCTGGAACGTCGTACCAATTCGACCACTGAGGCATGTGGTAATATTTTTCGTAATAATTTCGTAATAAATTTAATAATTTAATTTAATAAAAATGAGATGCTTATACATAAGTATCAAAGATTATATCAATTTAGAAGAGACCAAATCCCATGGTCGAAACGTGACGATTAATCCGACCAAAACCAATGGTCGAATTGTCACGACATTGCCAAATGTTGATTAAAAATAGAGTTTTTCTTGTTAATCACTTATTGGCGGAACAAACATATACTTTTCTATAAATAATATATTCAACGACCTTTGTCATATTCCTTTGAATTTCGTTTTTTTTTTATTTATTTAGAGTGTGTGCTCAAGAGAATTGTTAAAAACTTAGAAGAAAATAATTATTATAAAAAATACTTAATTAAACATTTTGTAAGCATAGGAAACACACGTTGATTTTGCACTTTACATGACAAATATGAAATCAATGGCGCAATGTACTTTGAACGTATGCTCGTTACGTATGCTACACGTGTTTACGCGGAAACTCAAACTCGAAGGAAATCGCCTGAATCTAATAATAGACTCGCATTAATTCGACTCGAATAAAGAAAGTTTTCAAAATTATATTTTTTAAATTAAATCGTTTATATTATTGTCTTAAAAATATATAGTCTTTAAAACATATTTTGGTTTGTTCCTACAATTAAATATTATTATTATTATTATCAAGTAATTAATTAGTTATTATCAGTTACATTGTTACATATTATTATTAATTAATTATTATTACTATCGGAAATATAAATAATTTTATATTAAAGAAATATAGACGTCAATAAATAGTTTTTCATAAAATTTTCTCGTAAGAAGCAATTTTAAAAATAATTCGTTAAAATTGCTTTGTGTATTATCATTGTATTTATATCATTCAGATAGAGTAGCAAGTTACTTTTAGAGTGCGCCGTTTGCTCTGCATAACGATTGGAAGGTAATAATATCATAGTATAAATAAACTTGCGAAATGTATTCTCAAAATAATATATTAATATAATAAAACGCGTAAAATTTTTTAAATAGTAATGCATGTTTAACGTTATAATAAAATATCATTAAGTACGATAACACTGTACGATATACCTGCCATGGATGAATTACCGACAATTTATATCGATTACAAGCAATGTCAACTAAGAATGTTAGCAACAACGTTAGATGACATTCAGATCACATAAAAATATGAAGAATATCTATTTACTATGGTTCAGGTGAGAAATCGAGCTTGCATTATTGACAACCATTGATGCATTCGTCATGCGTTAAAAATCAGAAGTTTCACATCTCGTTTCTCTTCTAGGTGATAAGAAATTAGTTTTAACTTCTGCATAATATCAAGAAATTAATTTTATCTTTGATTTAGCCGTCGTATATTCTTGCGAGATGCAATATTTAGCTTCAGGACATTATTAAACATTCTCACCACGACGAGGTCATCATAGAAGGGACTTATTAAAATTAGGTAAAAAAAAGCTTACATTGTCTAAAAAAAATAATAATAAATAAATAAATAAATAAAAAGTTTATTGCTGCTACGAAATATTTAATATATTAAGATAATTATCAAATTTATTTTTATTTTACTCATTTTCTTAAATATCATGCTCTTTCTTTATTAATATTTACTAGCACTTTCTCTGCTAAATAATATTTATTAACAATTAGCATTTTTAAGCAACAACGCTATTTTTGCTGAAGAAAAATATATACAGCTTGACAGCCTTTATATTTTTAATACACTTTCTGAGGCACTTATTTCTAATATTTTTGTTTATAGTAGTTTTTTATACCTTATGATTCAGTATTTTATTCCTTGCTTTACTGTACTACATACATACATACATTTTATAATACATATCTAGCGAGCATATGCCTTTCTGAAATGCAAAACGTAGAAGATCCATTTATTTATCTAGAATATAGATCAAAATGTCGCTTTTTCGAGTTATAACGTTTTGAAAATCCAGCGTGCGTGCACAATTTATGAATAAATGCAGCATGCATGTGTACGTGCATACATGTAGCACGTGCTTACTACACTACTTCGACCAGCTGATCAGCTGATCGGTAGTCACATGTTTCATGATTAAAGGAGCAAGCCGGCCATATTCATCCCTAGATCAAGATTACAGATCGATATATAATCGTCTATATATCTTTGCACAGAAAAATCGCAGCAAGCTGCATCTGATCTCATTTTAAACCGGATGCATTAAATCTAACATTAACTTAAAGAACAAAATATATTATATTTTGATCAAAAAAAAGAATTTATATAAATTTATTTATTACTACAAATTAATTTATTACTAATACATTTTATATGTGTTAAATATGATAAAAATACTTAAAAAAAAAGATTAAAAAAGCGTCAAGGAGGTGTTTTCATGGTATTATTAATATTGTGCACGACAAAATACAAAGTTGTAAGCTTGTTCGCGCTGAGCTATACATCCTATCTAATTTCTTAATTTATAAGAGCATATATATAATACTGTCTTTTCATAAATTCTAACTCACCAACCCGATGCGCAACAGGCGGAGTTATTCAGCCACGTAGCTACGATGATACTGTAACATACAAACATAAGATTTAAATTAAAGAAGCGCTCAAAATAATCAACATTTCAAAAAATAATTCTTAATTCATTATATTGGCCTCTAAAAGTCATTTTTCAATATATATAAAATATTTAGCAAGATAATTATCTGTTTACCGAAAAAGATCTTTACAAGAATAAAATTTTAGATAATTTCTCTGCCTTAATTACTTTTAACTTATCGAAATGAAACTATTCGAATAAATTGAAATGAATTATTAATTTTATGTATAAGAGATGATACTTACCCCAAGGTTGCTCCGCCGGTGCCCGATGTTTCTCTCGGACCTCCTCCTCCTCTCAGGACGTCAGGTCTCTCCTCTTCCTTCTCCTCCTCTCACCGCACAGGACACTCGCGAGAAACACTCGCGGATAATAAATTACAATCGCGCGCGGACTAATTATCAATAAAAGTCTTTTTCGCGCGATACTGTACGGCACTCCCGTTTATAAAGCCCATGAGAAGAATATTCCGCCAAGTACGCCGTAATATTCTTCAAATGGGCTTTGAAAAAGTCTTTTAGTCCGAATACTTGTACGGCACTCCCGAAACAAACGCGACGAACCGACTGCGGTTCGTTTGTTCAATTAAATCGGCGGACGAAGGGTACGTTAGCTTCCCCGTCTTTGGATTTTTATCCAAGCAGAACGAGAGTTTTGCTTGGGTAAAATCCTCGTACTGGGTACTGGGCCTTCCCACCTCGCCAAGGTCGTACCCATGGGAAGGAAGTACTTTACTCTGTAATATAAAAGCAGATAATATAAAATTAAATTATATATATATACATATAAATATGAGATATTTCCCAAAATATTTTCACATTTTCTAACACAAATTTTTCGTGAAAATTTGAAAGAATCGCGACGCCGATTGTCCCGATTCGTTCCTCGTTCATCACCGTGTTACGTTAACGACGACGAAATGTTCCAAGATTGTCGGTAACTTGGACACCACACGAATCAAGTGGACGGCTAGTAAAGACACGCAGTTGCCAGTTAATTATAAACAAAAATACAATTAAAATTAAATATCGCACGCACAGTACGGGATCGAGCACGATAAATCTCGCGAATGTAAAAACTGCACTATTAATACCTTGCACAACGAGAAGTCGCGAATCGTCATAACTTACGCGGCACGAAATACACGAAAATAAAATATATTAACGAACTGGTGTTGTATCACGGCGCGTGCTATTAAGGCTATTCTACAATTGCGTAAACGTAGGGTTGTAGGAGTAGGAGTAGTAGTAGTCGTGAATCTTGTACAACGGATCAATCTACAATAGAGTAACGATACGTTGGGCCAATTCCTTTTAGTGACACAAGTCGACACAAACATCGTTCTATCCTTCTTGGCATTCAATGAATAACAAATAAACTTGATTAAAGCAACCAATCAGAGTACAGTGTGTATTTCGAATGCACTCTGATTGGTTGACTCTTACGTTCACATCTGGCGTAGTCGTGAAAGATGAAGTTCAACCATCTTCCACAACACGCTTTACAACCGCAGTACCGCTTTACAACCACGCCGTACAACACTCTTACAACTACTTACGACCACGTTTACGCAATTGTAGAATAGCCTTTACTCGATATCACTCGATACGATTTCACGTATTTCACATTGTCACTCTTTTCCCCCTTCGAAAAGAATCGGAGATAGCTCGCATTACAATTCTGGCACAGCGTTCGAAGCACGACACTACATTCGAGAGTCCAGATGTATGGCGAGACCGCGAGACGGACGATTATCGCCCGTGAACGCACAACGAAACTGCAAATCACTCACAAATCACATAACCACAATTGCCGGTACCTTCGCCTCGACGTCTCCGCCTCGAGCGATTCACACGGCACATTCAATCCGACACTGTCCGACAGACACTTGATACATTGCGAATTCTCGAGCGCGTAGTCGATTATTCCCGCAAAACGAGGAGCAGGAGTGCCAATCGCAGGAAAAAGCGCGTTCCGAAAAACACACAGCACCTCGCGACTCGCACAGCAGGGCAGCCACAGCACGTACGGAGCACGGTGACGGGCGCACGGAGCACGAACACTTCACGACTGTCCGAAATTTACCGGGAGAATGACCGAATGATTCCCGCAGGTAACGGTACTCCGAACATCGAAGAAAACAAGCGGCAAGGCCGCTCACCGACAAGAACAATCGATCGCACGCCGACTTCGAAGGTACGCTGTTCCAACGTTCAACGGTAGCGCCTAGTATGGCGTGTCTGGTTACTGGTATGCCGCTGCGCCGAGCCGCCGCGCCGGCGGCTCGGAGCGGCGTAACGTGATTGGTCAGATCTGGGGGCTCGACTCGCGAGCCAATCGCGTTCGACACCTCGCCCGACTGTACGGCGGCAGGGGCGCGCGCAAGTAATACGCGACACGTTTAACGTCGGTGCGAGACGTTGTCGGTCGTGTAATTCCTTTCTCGTGAACGAAAAGAAATTCGGTTACGGGGTGTTGCAAGCTGAACGTACGCCGAATATTCCGTTCCTTCTTCGTGTCGACTGAAACGAGTGAGATATGCCGTCGCTAGACGAAATGAACGTCGAATGCCGTGCTGGACGCCGTACATATCACCCTGCCGGCTGTGATTTTTGGCACCCGGTCTCCTGCAGTGCGCCGTGATTGAATGGTGAGTGAATTATATGTACATATGTGAGAAATAAATGATTCGAAGCGCGGTACGTCCGAATCTTAATGGAATCGTTGTTCCGCGTGTCGCAGTGAAACGATAACCTCGGAATTCACGTTTCCTGTCTCCGTTTCGATTTCTTCGAATAAGTGAATCGCGCGGGAAGACGCTTCAATGAATAGCTTGGACCTCTCGTTAAGTGCGGGAATTAATAATCATTAATTAAGTGATTGAAGAGAACGATCGCGCGTTTCACCGGTTTGACGTTCGCACTTTGCTTGTCGCGATCGCAGGGAGCGAGCTTGCTTCGAAATGCGTATGAATATCGAGAGTGCGAACAAGCTGAAATGTGCATCCACGAATACAATTCCGTTTTTCGTTGAAAAACAGACACGTAATTCGCTCGTTCACGTAATTCGTTACGTTTACAAATATTTCAAATTTATTTGTATGTGCTTTTTTATTCCTTCTAACCTCTCTATTATACTTTATAGAATATTAACATTAAATTGTATCGTTTGTAAAAATTTCGTCGCGATCGTTTTTGCAGCGCGGTGATCGCGCATACCATAAAAGACGATAAATCGTCAAGATAGCTTAAAAATTATAAAACATTCTCTGTTGCTTGTTCCCTAAATATTATTCGTTTTGCTTACAAAATTTTACATAAAGGCCTATTGTCTCGTATTCGGATTTTTAAATTGATAGGGGAGAGATACATATATATCTTTTATTTAAAATAACCCAGACAGCACACATGTCCAAAAGCGGGACATAAGACGTCTAAAAGACATCTTTTAGACATCTTTTAGATGTCTTACGAAAAGATGGCTAAAACACATCTTATGTCGCGATTTTGGACAATGTGCTGTCTGGGAAGTGTAAGAGTGAAAAAAGAGAAAAAGAAAGAGAGGGAGAGAGGGCTATTAGATATTTAACATATAATATAAATATATAAAATAAGTTAATATTTATCGATACTTGTAAGATATAAATATTAAACTGATCCTCAACCAATTAAAATCGAGAATCCTCGAGAACGAATAGACCGCCATTGTAAAACTGTCGATGGTGATTGGTTTTGATTACGCTTCTCTGTGCGTGCATCGTCTTTAGCCTGCATCAGAGAGAAACCTGAGAGAGGCCATCCCGGCGTCCCGGCCTTTTTCGTGGGACCGTCGAAAGCCCCTTTACGCTATCGCCAGTACATCCATTGATCCATTTTCGAAATTGGTACTACGTAGCCACGTTCATTTTCCGACACTGCCTATAAAACATTATTTTGGTGCGCGTCCGTATGTAGGTGCGCGTTATATGTATAACACCAATACATTTGCAGATGTAGCGCGGACGCGCACCAAAATGATGTTTTATCGGCAGTGTTGGAAAATGAACGTGGCTACGTAATACCAATTTCGAAAATGGATGTACACTGGCGGTAGTGTACAGGGACTTTCAACGGTCCCACGAAAAAGACCGGGATGGCCTCTTTTAGGATTCTCTCTGGTAGTACTCTGTTCTGCTCATGATTCTAAAGAGCGATTCTTTATCGGTGGTCGGAAAATCAGAGATTCTGTTAATATTTTTCTTAGGTTGTTGCTGCCACCTAAGCAAAGTTTTAGCTGCTAAAGAAATAAAACTTTATTATACCGATTTATTGGATTGATGAAAGCAGAGAATATTTTATACAAAAAAATATCAATATTAAAAACATTATTATCTTCCAGACTTAAATCCACATCATTAAAGCAAATGATGATAACAATAACAACAACCAACAACAACAACAATAATAATAATCTGTAAAAAAAATAATGAAAAAATTAAAAAAAAATGACACAATTTCTAATAGAGAAGATATTTCAAAGATATTGTTATTTACGCTGATTATAATAAAAAACGATAGATAATAATGAAAAATAATATAAAAAAGAATCAATGGCCAGTATTCATAGTCGGTTTTTATTTTAAGATCGTCATAAGTAATGTCTTAAGATGCTAATACGGCTCTGTGCTTGGTTCATAACATCTTAAAATCGTACTTAAGACAGTCTTAAATATAAGATCCGACTATAAATACCGGCCAATGGGAGTGTCAAAAGTAAATAATCGATCGATAGGGAAGTTTTATGATTTATCACTACAGATGCTAATACAAGATGCTAATATAAGAGCAATATCCATAGTACGATATTTAAGATCGTCTTGAGTCAGATGTTAAGTGATATTGAGATTCCATAATGCAGCAAAATATTTCTCTCAAGATCGTACTTGAAATAATCTGAAATACAAGAATGTGAATGTTGTTCAATTTCATTTAAAGAAACAAATGAAATAACATAACTCTATATATCCATTACTATACATTCACTATCGATAAATATAATCAAATTAAATATATATTCTTTATTATATTTTATATTATTTCAATAATTGGATTGACTATCTCGGTTTAATAATCTACGATTTATTAAATCTAATTTCAAATTTTACCAACAAATTAATAGACGGCGATACGAGTCAGGCGCGGTTACGTGGTGCGCAAGTAAAGAAATTAATAGTTACAGAAGTAACGAATTGAAATGTATATAATATACATATACATATATTCTAACTTAATAAACTGCGCGCCGATTATTTGTCGGACTGACACACAGCTATCGTTGGAACATTAATACCCTTCCCTCCCCGGAATTAAATCGACGCGATTTAATTATTTACAAAACTGTAAAGAATTTATTGCGAAAAATATTACCTCAGCCAGGATTCGAACCTGAAACTTCCCTCATTTCGTGAAGGGCGTCGTACCAATTCGACTACCGAGGCATGTGGTAATATTTATTGCAATAACCGGTTAATAATAGTTAACAAATGCATGTTTCAGCCTACGTAAATTCAAATATGTCATTAGACTCGTGAAAATGTCAACAAATTAATAGACGGCGATACGAGTCAGGCGCGGTACGTGGTGCGCAAGTAAAGAAATTAATAGTTACAGAAGTAACAAATTAAAATGAATATAATATATCTACATTTAAATTTTACATTTTATTTTTTAATTCTTTATTAAAAATTAAAAATTAAAAATTTTTTTTACTTTTTAATTCTTTTAATTTGTTTTAATTTTTTAAAATTATACTCTGCTATATTATTTATTCTTTAATTTATCTGTTTTTAAAGTATAAACAAAAGTGATTTGTACATAAAATTCTTAAAATATAGAAACATTTTCACATCTTTCAAAGAAGCCGCTACTTTCTACAATGAGTGTAATAACAATAATTTAGTAATCAACTTGACTGTGCACGTGCCAGCTGTTTATTTAAGATTCTTTACATTATCAACCGGATTTTTGCTTTTACATATGTACATATATAAATGCGCACAACTATCTTGCGTTAAATTCCGCTAACAGCACCATGACTAGCAGTTGCACAATTTTCCGACATAGTTGGATTCGTGGTTATTGAAGCGTGGTCATTTCAATTTCAATATATACAATATGCCTATATATTCTTGGAAGTAAATCTCACCATCGCAAGTGATTCGTGAATAGGCTCGTAACTGTATAGACAAAATTATGTTTAAAGAAATCAAGAATCAAAAACGTGCAAAAAATACTTTGTTACAATACAATTTGTAAAAAATTGTAACATAAAGTATTTTTTACACGTTTTTGATTCTTGAATTCAGCCAAAATTTATATTCGTTTCTTCAAATATAACCGATTTACTTGCAAAATAAAAACGAATATTTCTTCAACGTTTTTGATTCTTGCATTCCAAATGTGACGCTATGCCTCTTCAATCTGATGTAAAAAAAATGTATCAATATGATGTAAAAAAAATGCATCAAAATGAGATCAAGATTGCTGGAGGTGATACGGCAAAAACATGGCGACACTTCTTACTTTAGGGATACGTATGTCGATGTCGATCGTGGATGATAGTGATGGAGAGGAGTTTATGGTTGGATGTAACGATGTTATGTGAAGGAAGCGTCCCCAAAAATACCATGCGACTCTCTGCGAGTCGCGATGGTGCCACTTCAGTCGGTGTGGTCGAACGCTCGCGAGAAAACGTGGTTAATTAGTGTGGTGCCATCCCGGTAAGGGCACATGTGGCCACCATATTAAAACAAAAAAAATCTAATTGACAAAATAACATAATTTTCTGTAATAATATTATTCTAATAATCACATTTCATTGTTAGAGAAATTCATTCAGCTCAATTTTATATAATGCCGCTTAATTTTTTATATATATTCTGGTAAAAGTAAACAAGATTGAACAAATTTTCTTAATTAATATACAATAAAATGTAATTATATAGTTTATGTTATGAAATTATTTATGAAATTATTTACTACATCACAATGACATCATTGACATGACTTTCTTTACGATTATATTATGTTAATGTTAACCTAAAACGGAAGTGATATTTAAAAACTAGGATTATCAGGATTTATCTATTATAGAAGGATTGATTTATATATTTTTTGTTTGTAAATGTAAAATTTATTAATATGTTTTTGTACAAAAAAGATATTGTGAAAAAAAAAATCTGTTTGCCAGATTGGATACAAGTTCATTACAAGTACATCCTGTTGAATAAGTTTTTGTTACAAACTATTATATATCATATTTTTATAAGATATAAATAAAATTGTACTTTATAAAATGTGCGCAATTTGACAAAACAACGCTTATGCACTTATTATGTGGCATTTAAGGGTTAAAATTTATTTAACCTTTTGCAATTTTATTTTTTAAAGTATGTTTTATATATGTTGATTATTGAAGAAAATTATATTATACATCAAAACAGTTAAATGATATTAATGCAAACATCTCATATAAAATGTAAAAACCCCTTTTAATTATTTGAATAAATTTCTCAGTTAAAATATTCCATGTAAAATGTATGTATCTATAATGCATGTATACATGTGTGCACAGATAAAGTTTCTTCGTTTAGTCATTGGAATCATTAAAATACGACAGTCAGCGTAATTTCCTTGGTGTCGTTTTCTTAAACAATTATCTCCTCCTCCTGTGTCACATACGCACCCATATTCAATGTTAATAGAATGCCCCCCTTCTACGTGTTTCTTGCTCACATTTATCCTTGCGCGCATTTTCTTATCTCAGTCGTGGTACGGTTGTGGTCCCGTTTACCACGAGCACCTACTGTATCCCGAGTTATAAAGAACCTGTTATAAAGAACCCTTTCGTCAGTTTTTACGCGTTTTGACGAGGAGAATTCTGTGAGAAGCATTCCTTGCGCGGTGAAAAAAAACTAGTTGATAGAAAGGTTGAGTAATTAACCGGTTTACCTGCAACGGCGATCGAATATCGCAATATTGATCGGAAACTGTGAATTTTTATTTGTTCATTTGCAAGTGAAGAAATTAGATAAAGTGAAAAATACTTCCCGCTGTGCTTAGAAACGTCAGTAAGATGACGCGACGAAACAAAGACTACCTTGAAGATATGTTAAACATGTCGGATCTCCCAGACACTAATGACTGCCAAAGCGAAATCCCTGAATTCTTCGCGGGATGCAACGTCTTGATAACCGGTGGATCCGGTTTTCTCGGCATTCTTTTAATAGAGAAGTTGTTACGGTAAAAAGATATTTTAACATAAAGAGCTTTGTATAAAAAACTGGATGCAAATAACTTATTAAAATGCATTAATACGATATAAACTGATTATTAACGTGAGGCATTTTATTAATGTTCACTTTATTACAAATAATATATTATTAGAATCACAAATTTCGTATAAAACATTACGTTGTTCAATTTTTATCAGATTAAATAGTGATAGAAATTGATCGTTTTTAATGTATTGTATTATATATCTATATATATATGTATATAACATATTGTATATGTTGCAAATTGTACTAAAAAATAACATTTTTAGATGTTGTCCGGATATAGGAAAGCTGTACGTATTCATGAGAGCGAAAAAAGAAAAATCACCTGAACAAAGAATCAAAGAGCATTTTGATAACCCTGTTAGTATATAATATAAATAATATAAATAATAAGTATATAATATAATATGTTATAATATAATATTAAATAAAATATTAAATAAATATGCATATAATTAGATTAAAAATGTTTACCATCATATTTTCTCAACTTTTTTTCAGGTTTACGACAGACTGAAGAAAGAGCAGCCTAACTTTAGTACCAAAATAATAATAATAGAAGCCGATTTAAGCAAGTTGGATCTCGGATTGTCACAGGAAAGTCGAGAACGTCTTTTAGACACAAACGTAATTTTCCACGCGGCAGCGACTGTACGATTTAACGAACCGATTCGAATAGCGGTGAACATAAACGTAAGAGGAACGAAGCAGCTTCTTCTTATCGCGAAAGAAATGCCGAATTTAAAGGTATGTAAAAGAAAGATTATTTTAATAAAGTTTTCAGATTTGTAAAAATTCAACTTACTTAGTTTAAAATATTTTTTAGGCATTCGTTTATGTATCCACTGCATTTGCTTATTGTGTGCACAATTTCATTGAAGAAAGATATTATCCTCCGCCTATAGAAACGGATAAGATTTTGACCTTACTCGATATTCTAGACGATGAAAAATTGGACAAATTTACAACAACGTAAGTGCCTTTCAATAAAATTAAAAGAGTAAAAGTCGAGTATTATTCAGGTCACTAGCATGCATTTTATTACATTAAATTAACTAATTTATTGCGATGTATTTTTTATAATTGCACGAGCATTATTTTTAATTTCTTACTTTTCTATTCTGCAGTTAATTAAAAAGATAATTTGTCGATAAGAAAATTTGCTAATCGATAAAGAAAATTTGCATGTATTTTTGATTAAAAAATTTCTTATTTATATATTTTTCAATTTTTGTCTCTTATATTACGTAATACATATACGCTTACACTTGACGCAAGACACTACCGTATCTGTTCATATGAATACAGGTTAATAGGTAAATGGCCGAATTCATATGCATATACAAAGGCGATCGCTGAAGATACTGTTCGACAATACAGTGTCGGAATTCCAATCTGTATCGTACGACCATCGATTGTAACATCAACGGCCGAGGAGCCTCTGGAAGGCTGGATCAACAATGTCTATGGTGCTGTGGGTGTAGTCATGGGGAGTGGCATAGGTTTGTTACGTACACTGCATTGCGATCCTGAAAATGTGGCAGAGATAGTGCCCGCAGATTATGTCATTTCACATTTCATCGCCGCGAGTTGGGACACTGCCAAAAGAAAGTAAGCTTACACTTTAAAAATACAAAAGATATTTAACATTTAGTCAGATATTTAGTCAATGTTTATTTGTGTAACACAATTTATTTTATTATTTTATTATTTTATTTTATTACAACAATGCACATATTATGTGCGTGTCAATTATTTTTAGTTTTAGAGATAAAGATTTTTATAACCAAATTAATATTTTAACCAAATTAATACAAATGTTATATATGTATTTCTGATGAATCAATCAATATTTTGTTTTTGAGTTGCCTTTATAAGACTCATATTTTCATTAATTTTCAAATAAGTCAGATAATTAAATTATTTAAAATTTTTTAAATATCAAGCAAATATTAAGAATAATAATTATTAGATTTTAATTATTACAGTTATAACAAGTTATTATAACTTGTCACTACTATAATAATTAAAATTAACTGTCAACGAGTAAATAATAATTAAAGTTTAAAAATTAAAGTAACTGTATGTATGTATGTATCTCTTTATTGCTTGTCCCCGCAGGGTTTCAATTAAAGTAACTGTTAACGAATAAACTTATATACTGTAAAGATCATTATCATGTAATATGTAGAAATAGGCGCAGTCTAGTTAATTTCCACAACTCAGCAGTTTTCTTGCACTACTAGTTTTGCTTGCACTAGTTTTTCTACTTGTTGTAATTATGTAAATTTGTAAATTATAAAAATTATCATTAATTGCAATAAGATTTAAATTTTTAATTTTTACTCTTAATTTTAATACTTTTAATTACGGTTTATGACAAATTATCTGCTTTAAAATCTACACAGAAAAAAAGAATATCCTTGATTTAAAAATATCTTTAGTTTTAACGTGGAAATCTTGAAATGATATCTTATATTGCGTTGAACTATATGATGACTTCATTCAAGCAAATTTTCTTTGTTTCACGCAATATAATCTCATTTCAAGATTTCCACGTTGAAACTAAAGATATTTTTAAATCAAGAATATTCCTTTTTTTCTGTATAATTATACTCGTAGATGCCGCTCCTTTTAAATAGAAAATACACAATTATTTCTCTTACAATGAAATAAATTTGTACATTGCTTTACCATCAAATCAATCAATACAAAATTTATCCTCAATGAATAAAATTATTTGTATAAGTATTATTGATAACTGTATGAAGTAAAATTGTTCATGTATATCAATATTTTCTTAGTATTCAATATTTTCTTAGTTATCAATATTTTCTTAGTATTTGCTGAGTTGTTATAATATGCAACTTCCGTCATAATGATTGCTCATGATACTACGCTTTTGCAGAAATTCGAGACAAGAGTGTTACAAGTTTCCTTTATTCTATCGAAGTAAATTAACATCTCGTTTTCTAGAAACAAGTAAAATTGCTTTGTCACGGTTTTCCCAGTTTCCACAAGAAACTCATAATACGAATAAAGCGTATAATAAGAGTATCAAATAGCAAAAGAAACAGATTATGATGCAATTACTAACGATACGAAGTAAAAAACAGCATATAATGTGAGAATCAAATAGCAAGAAGAGATTACGATGCACTGAGAAAAAAATATACTAAAAAAAAAAAATTTCCTTAATTTTAGTAAATTGCGAGTTTGCATACAACTGTGAACGCATTTGTTTAAAATAAGAAATATTTATATTTCTATAATTTATATAATTTTAAGATTAGATCCTTATATTCTATAACTTTTATTAATATATCCTTCTCTAAACAACAAAATAGTACATACAAGATACATATAACTTTATCATTTATAATACATATTTTTGTTAGAAATACTCTATTGAGCATCGAGAACGCGAATCCGGATGTTCCAGAAACCGAGAGAGCGCCGATTTACAATTACGTGTCGATATGTCAAAATCCCATTACTTGGAGAAGATTCATGAAATTAAATGAGCTGTATGGCATGCAGGTACCGAGCTCACACGTTCTCTGGTACTATTTTTTTTTCCTCAACAAACATAAATTCGTGCACGATTTCTGTACGATATTTCTGCACCTGATACCTGCTATTATAACCGACATTGTGCTTTTTCTCAGCGGCCGAAAACCCATGTAAGGGATTTACCAAGTTCCTAAAGGCATAAAGCTAGCGCTAGACTATGCGCGATTCGTGGTGCGTGATTCGCAGTTCGCCATTCGCGCCGATTCGCCAGCGGAGCGGTTTTTTGACGAAATCAAAGAGATGAAATTCATCTCACATTGATTTTGTCAAAAAACCACCTCCGCTAACGAATCGGCGCGAATAGCGAATCGCGAATCACGAATTGTGCATAGTCTAGCGCCAGCTTAACGAGCACCGCGAATCCCGCAGGATTTAATAAAGTGTAAATTTTCAGGCTAGTGAAGGCATATAAGAAGATAGATAAGTTCAGTTCTGTAATATCGTACTTCTCGACAAGACAATGGCGATTCAGCAACGACGCTGTTGTGAAGCTCTGGAGTCGTGTGAATCCGACTGATCGACAGATTTTCAATTTCAATATAGATAACTTGAGTTGGGATTCATATCTCAGACACATGATACCTGGTATGCGCGTATATATAGCTAAAGATCCGATGAGTACCTTAGACAAAGGACGAGAGAAATATAGAAAGTGAGTAATTGCACCTGCACATATCGCTATTGGTTTTCGCCTCGTGAAACGTACTTACGATGATTTTATTTTCTTTCAGATTGAAGATCGCTCACTATACTCTGTTAACAGTTATCACGATTTTACTAGTATGGGGCGTTATAAGTTTAATAATTCGTATAATGTCATTCTTCTGATCTTGTAGAATTTTGTAATAAATAATTTTTACTTAGTAAAAATAAATTATAATATTAAGAGAAAAATATATAATAGTGAAAATAAATATTTACATCATTTACACCTTATTGTCTCCCACATTAACCTTATATGTACGTTGCATTCTTACAGAAAAGAATCAATTAGCACAGAAATTTTTTTCTATTCACTCATATGTGAGTAATCATTAACCAACGTCCTTCGTGGTGGTTTTTTGTCACAAAAAATGCAGAATATATTTCCTTAATGAATCAATTTCTCACGTACATTTCCTTAATGAATCAAAAAGTTTTTACGCGATATATGCAATATGAATAAACTGCATTTTTAACAAGTTGAAGAAGATAAAATTTCCTAAAATGTTATATTATTTAACTATAATCACTTTTCAACGTAATATTTCATATCATATAGATACTATAGATCTACTTTATATAATTCTTTCTTGTTTATATAGTTACTGATATTGTGTTCTACATATTTAGTATCTTATAGTTATACATATTGTATTCAAATAAACAGAGAAGAGGAAACAAATACACAGTACGTTTTATTTCGTTTGTTAAATTACTTTATCTGCAAATATAAACTTTGGATATGTAAGAAGACGCTGAATATCATGCTATGTATATTAAGAATATATATTATTAAAAGCAAATATCAAAATCGAAAGGCACCTATCACAGATTGGAGGGAGGTCAAGAGTCGAACGCTGGCTCGGGTGATATTTTTCACAATAAATTATTTACAGTGATTTAAAAAGGATGCAAGGATGCTTATTAGCATTAAAAGTTAAATCGATTATTGATGTAAGTATGCATGGATTTAACTGTTCCAACGGAGAACTGACAAGCTTTTGAAAACCGACAAATAATCGGCGTGCAGATTGCTGAGTTGGGAAAAAGTATACAAAATTCATACATAAATGTTATTATTAGATTATCAAGATTCAACCCGACTGAAGATGGCACTTCTCTCTACTTAATTAAAAATCGAAAGACTTTTATAATAAACTCAATAATATATATACATATATATATTTAATAATCTTATTATAATAATATTTAATAATCATATATTTTAATAAATGAAAACCATTGGTTTGTTATTTAGAAAAACGCTCGCGTTAATAATGTTTGCTCGCTAACAATAATATTTTTCCCACAATGCATTATGCAAGTAAAAAAAATATTATAGAAATATGTCATCATTAATTGGCTTATCGTTTTTATGAGTTAACGGAAACTGATATTAAATCGGTTTCTCTACCGAGTGTTTTACAAAAGCATAAAGATGTGCACACATTACATAAGGAACTAATAGTAATTGAATATGTATCAGTGTCGTAACTTATGAGCCTTATGTATACGTGATGCAAACTCGTCAATAATATTTTTATAATTAAGTTGCCTTGCAATCGAGTTTTCTATGGACAAAATGTACTTTGTCAGTCTCTGCTGCCCGGCGAACCTTACATAGCAATATAGTAGACTTCGCCGAGAAGTCAAAACCTGGCCACCCAGAGTGCGCCCTCGAGGGAGGGGAGGGAGGAGAAAGTCATGGAGGGAGAATTGTTTATGCTTCCTTTTTTCAAACTTTTTTATTTTATCGTCTTGAATGCGTTCCTCTGAAGCTTGCGCCCGGTGTGAGGGCACCGCTGAATATGTTAATATCATGCACACTGAATAAATGTATTACTTCAGTTCTTTGCTGCGTAATTAATTTTAAACGAGAATTATACCGCAAGTTGAATTAGTTTAAGGCCAGTATTCATAGTCGGATCTTATATTTAAGACCATCTTAAGTACGATCTTAAGATGTTATGAACCAATCACAGAGCCGTATTAGCTTCTTAAGACATTACTTAATATGGTCTTAAAATAAGAACCTTCTAACCAGCCTAAGAGTATTTTGCAAATATTAATATATAAAGAAAAGAATATGTTCCACGGAAAAATAAATGTTTCTTCAAAAATATAGTTTGACATTAATGAGCTTTCAGCGTTTTGTTTGTGTATATTTATTATTGCATAATTAGCATTTATTGCGTTAATTAAATATTTAATTATACTTTATTTGTAAAATTATGTTATTTTATAATATATTGTAAATATATAGGTACAATACATATGAGAAACATAATAGAAATTGGCAACAAGAGAGTCGACGCGGTTATTAGTGCGCAATGTCAAAAAACAGATATATTTGAGTATTACTTTCCGGACGTTTCGGCACTTCTTCGAGCCATCCTCAGCGGTAAAAAATTAAAAACCATTTTCCATCGTAACCACGAGTCTTCGGATTAGGAGGTCGGAAGACCATTAGAACTAAATGATTGCTACAATATAAATGGTCAAACATAATTGATGAAACAAAGAATACAAGCAATAACTCATTTATATCCGAACACTCACCAGATCGCAAGACACTGTGAACCGTCAACCGATTTCTAATAATTAAATGGCTATCTGTGTGTAATTTGTTCATATTTCCCTCAATACTTTTAAGGAATTCAATTATAGTTTTCTGTTTGTTATTATTAGGCAAAGAAAAATTCGCACCCAATTGCAATAAACATTGGACATCTGTAAGAATAACAGTATTGGTTAAATTAATAAACCATTTATTTTTGATGGTAGTGAGGGATGAATTAACGTCATCATTAACGGGTTCAACAACAATTTCAAAAGTCTGGGGATTATCAATCTGCTGGGAGGATGATAGAGAAGGAAGGTTCTGTATGGTACGTGCATTGTTGGCAGAAAGTTTATAACAAATCGGTTTAATATTCTTGACTTTTTAGGCCCACTTCGACCAAGCTCCGATTAACTTAATCGTTAATTAGTCCATTGGAAATAATCAATCACATTTGCTCATTAAGCAGTTTGACAAATGCGATTGGTCATTTCCAATGGACTAATCAACGATTAAGTTAATCGGAGTTTGGTCGAAGTGACTCTTAATAGACTATGTTTACGGGTTAACCATTCTAATTTTTTGTCCAAAATGATATGTTCTTGTTTAGCAAATTCCCTCAAGACCCTCTCTTGTTTATTAAAAAAAAACGTTGAAAATAAACATCGGAATGTGTTTGGAGATTTCCCTTGTAAGATGGAAAATTTCGATCCGAGAATGATTAACAAATCTGTACGCATCGTTAAGCTCAATACATATGAATTTATTTTCTTTTTTTTTATTATTTCTGGAATATACAACTTTATTACAGCTGTCATACAACACTTGCGTATTTAATAGCGTTAAGAATTATAACGCTACTTAATAGCACCAAGAAAAGAAACATATTTACAAATATGTTTTGTTAAATTTTTTATTTTACATTTACAATTGTATAAACCGTTTTATATAATCGCTTTTTTGTAACATTGTAGAGATGTTGTACATATTACGTTTTTACGTGCCGTGAATAGATTATCGATACTTGCCATAACAATGACGGAGTATATTTTTAGAAATGACTATTCGCTATTAAAGGGAAAAAAATTCTTCAAACAAAATGTAAAACTTATTTAAATATTTCTAGCTTTTGTCAAACGTTTTCGTACAAGATACCAAGTAACTGGATTGTCAAAAGAGCAATTTCGGAACCTCATTGATTCTGAAAGATATATTATTACCATTGAATTATAGAGCTCGCTTTCTGAATACGTCATTTCCGGTACGAATTGTATCAATAATGACTTCGAAAATAATCGATATACTTCCTCGTAATCAGTAATACGCTGTGTCACGCAAAATTGCAATATGGAATATAAAACTAGCAAGTAAAATAAATAATATATTCAACGACCTTTGTCATATTCCTTTGAATTTCGTTTTTTTTAAATTTAGAGTGTGTGCTCAAGAGAATTGTTAAAAATTTAGAAGAAAATAATTATTATAAAAAATACTTAATTAAATATTTTGTAAGCATAGGAAACACGTTGATTTTGCACTTTACATGACAAATATGAAATCAATGGCGCAATGTACTTTGAACGTATGCTCGTTACGTATGCTACACGTGTTTACGCGGAAACTCAAACTCGAAGGAAATCGCCTGAATCTACTAATAGACTCGCATTAATTCGACTCGAATAAAGAAAGTCTTCAAAATTATATTTTTTAAATTAAATTGCTTATATTATTGTCTTAAAAACATATAGTCTTTAAAACATATTTTAGTTTGTCCCTACAATTAAATATTATTATTATTATCAAGTAATTAATTAGTTATTATCAGTTACATTGTTACATATTATTATTAATTAATTATTATCACTATCGGAAATATAAATAATGTTATATTAAAGAAGTATAGACGTCAATAAATAATTTTTCATAAAATTTTCTCATAAGAAGCAATTTTAAAAATAATTTGTTAAAATTGCTTTGTGTATTATCATTGTATTTATCATTCAGGTAGAGTTTAGCAAGTTACCTTTAGAGTGCGCCGTTTGCTCTGCATAACGATTGGAAGGTAATAATATCATAGTATATATAAATTTGCGAAATATATTCTCGAAATAATATATTAATATATGAAAACGCGTAAAACTTTTTAAATAGCAATGTATGTTTTTAACGTTATAATAAAATATCATTAAGTACGATTACAACACTGTACGATATACCTGCCATGGATGAATTACCGACAATTTATATCGATTACAAACAATGTCAACTAACAATGTTAGCAACGTTAGATGACATTCAGATCACATAAAAATATGAAGAATATCTAATAAAATATTAATACCTTGTTTGATTTACTTGTGAGATAAAACTCGGTTTTATTAATAATGAACTTCAAAAAAAAAGTTTAAAAAATAAAACATTTATTTATAGAGCAATATGCCATCTTTTGCATATTACTAATGTAATAACTTTTATATAATTGTATTAGCTGTCTAATATATCTTTAATAATACAATAGGCTATTAACAAGGCAATTTGTTTAAAAAATCTTATTGAAAGTTTTACTTAATCATTTCAAATCTGTATGGATCAATGATGAATAAGCAATAA